>NW_006767633.1:19616-67033 GCF_000300595.1 Phanerochaete carnosa HHB-10118-sp | reverse complement strand
TCTTCCCGACCGCAGGACCAGGCGGAGTGGTTTTCTGCTGACAATTGGGCCGACTATGAGGTCTTCACAGACGGCGACCGTGCGAAGAAGAGGAAGATCCCACGCTCGAGCATCTATGTGAAGACCATGCAGCGTCTCAAGCCACGCGACTGGTTGTATATTGTCAACAAGAGCATTAGGCTGCGGGAGGAAACCAACTTGCAAGCAAAGCGCAAGAAGACCGGAAGGCGTGCAATGGCGAACGAGGATTTAATAAGCGACGACAACTCGGATGCGGACTTCGAATGGGTCAGCGAGTCTAGCGATGACGAACGGCCAGTACCCTAAGACTCCAGCCAATAACAGGTGACATTGCCATGCCCCCGGTACGGATTACACTTCATTTCGCGGCATTCCTATTAGCTGACTGTTATATTCACATCGTAGCCATTGTAAAGAAGTGGTACTTGTATGTAGTCGTAGTATTAGAGCTCCTACCAGCGTGAAACACATGGTTTACAGCTATCTAATGAGTGTGATTGATCCAACGTGCCCGTCTTACCCATAAGACCGCTCTCTTGAGCTTGCCTTGGGCGACCGTCTTGAGAGTCTTGGCCAAGACCGGGCGTCTTCCCAAGACAAATGACATAGCTTGGCTAACATCAAGTGTCTTGGCGCCTTGGCCGCCTTGGGCGTATTACCCAAGACACTCAAGACACTCCCCAAGAGCTGGCAGTTTTGCTGATGAAGATGGCCACCCACAGATGAAAGGGCTAATGCCAGGCTCGGAACATGGAGTTCGTCGCGTCTGGGCTCCCTATATCTATCGATGCCTATGTGTACCTTGTGCGGAAGATTCAAACTCTTTGCAGTCCCGAAGATGACGCCCAAGCGGTGGAGTTGAGTCAGAGATTGAATGTGGAGCTCAGGCTCACTGAACATCATAGGACGGCAGATCCTCTGCCAGGTGCGATTGACCATGGCGAGGGAGTTCAGGAATGAGATACTGGTAATGCTGGTACGATAGAGTGTTTGAGCTGACGCCAATACTACGCTAGGCAAGAAATAACTTACACGTCCTCTTTGGCTGCAATGATTTTCGCAGCAAAGACCGCAATCATCGCGATGATTTCATCGGGCAGCAACCTAGCACTGCACGTAAATCGCTCTCTCCGCTCGTAGAAATAGCGTTCTGTAAGGCGTGCTATGTTAAAGGCGAAACTATGTTGCCCGAAGTTTGCGGTAGTGCGCAAGTCAAGTGCCGGCCGAGTTTGACCGTTGCGATAATCCTTATGGGTCACGTAGACGACTGGACGTAGCCTTGCCGTCTTTGAGCTCAGGACTTCACTGATGTCCAGCGAACCACCTGTAGCACACACGGGCCGCCAAATCTTGTGAACCCGAGTCTTGCACGCTAATCGCAATGGAGCCTTACCAACACGGCCACCATTCCTAGTGTAGAATATATGACCCTCAGTGTTATGATGGGCATGGTGGCGTGGCATATCATTTCCTTTTTCGTCTCTGACTCTAGTTTAGTAGTACAGCCTTTGTCGACTCATAGAGCGCAGCTCCACTGACTCACCCGCAGTCCCTTTGACTAGTAGACTAGTCCTTAGGTTAGGTTGAGCAGTAGTATATATACCCCGCGCATATACAGTAGAACTTCAGCTTTCAGCTCTTTTGTATATTCACGTTTCTTTATTCTGCTCTAACCTCATCTGCGGATAAGGCGATTAGACAAGCTTCAGGCATGCTAAGAAACCTCTGTCATAACACTCAGGGCGCGAGATCCCACAACCTAGTATATCTCCGGCTGTGGGGCTCGTATGGTCAGCTTACAATTGGATAAGGCACGTCTCAACTTCATGAGCTCACTTGCAATGGTGCCTGAAGCAACTGGCCGGGGAAGGACGAATGTGCCTTTCATAGATGCATCGAAGTAGCCTGGGCATACTTTATCTTCTTTATCCCAAACATCGAATGCTACAGGCGGTGGTGACTCATATTGTAGGGGTCCGGGCTTCTAGTCTTCGGCAATCATGCTATATTCGTAAAGCTCGTCACCAAAGATCACCATGAAAGTAGATTGAATACAGACACTATTGTGATACCTCCACTACATAGGCAAGCAAACGCTATCAGTGCAAGTCGTAGCTTAGACCTGTTAAATCGTTGACTCACCTTGATTCAGTGCTACAGAGGAGCAACTCGATGGACACTTCATAGTAGAAGAATGGATAGCGCAAGTCAACATGGCATTCCGCAACATATCTTTCTGGCAAGCCTGAGTCTACGCAGAGCTTGTCGAGCGTTGTGTGAACCATGAGTCCACTTTGACTTATGGTGCTCCGGAAACCCGTGGACTTCCACTTCCTCGGTAGTTTTTTATAGTAACGAAGGGTGGTGGCAAGGCTCTTATCCAATACCATGCCTTCCAGATAGTTACGCGCATGAGGAATATCACTGAGCGATATCATGATAGAGCGCGATCAGCCAGAAAGAGCCAGAGTCAGGAGAGGAAGAGGGATGCTTCATCATAATAGTTGAGTGTGGCTTATCTTATAGAGGCAGAATACATGCACAACCCGCGCGCGGGTGCGAGGAAGCTGTCATAGGTGCGTTGCAAGGCCCTATTGAGGCACACAGCCTTCTGATAAATTACATGGCTTCCAACGACATCCAAAGTATCACTGCACTCAAGTGTAGCTTGTATGACATCGAACCGGGGCCTATATGCGGAAATGAATGAGTTAATGAATTTGCTGTGCACTCCCTTATCAACAGCTAGTTGCTTCAAAGCGCCGTCGTGCACTGCCGACCACCGGCTTCCCATGGATGCGAATGTGTCTGACGCAATCAATGTGTAGCTGTTGTGGTATGTGACGGCGAGCTTATGTGCTCAGCAACTTGGGCAAGAATGGAGCAGTAGGACACGTATCGATTTCCAAGTATGCTGCGGCAAGATCAGTGCGGTGGGATGAGGCACAAACGCAGCACTGGCACAGCGTCTGCGTGGCTGTGGATGTTATCACTGCCACAGAGGGAGAAGGCAATATTGGGAGCAAGGTGGAAGCGGTCGTAAAGGCCGTGGAAGCGGTAGGCCAAGAAACGTGCGAAGTTTCGCATTAAGATGAGAGTCGAGCCTGAGAGCTGCAGTAGCATTTCCATTAGCAGTGCTGATGCTGGCATGTCATTAAATCTGACAAGTTGTGACAAGTTGTGGCGGTCCGCGAACCACCAGGAGCCCAGTGGCAGGCCAGATGACGCGGTGAATTAATACGCGCGCAGATGTTTGCGGGATGATCGATGAGCGTTCATATTCTAATACTAAGGCTAATCTAATACAAGCAGCTATGTATCAGTAATGGAGCGCAGAGGGGAGCGGATTGGACACACGATCTGTGTTATACAATGAGGAATCTGGATCCCCACTCATGCAACATTGGCCTCCTGCGCTTCCCCTTCGTCCATGCGCCCAAAAACCGCGCCCCCTCTCCTTTGCTTACCATCCTTAAACTCGTATACCACCATCTACCGTATCCGGAGTGTTTGAGAGCCACATATACCGAACTGAGGGTCGGGCCGGCAATCTGCTGGATGCTGCTCCCGTCCGTGCCGTTGGATTGATGGTATCACTTGCCCGCCGTGCCGGTAGTCGTTATCCTGGTCCGGAAAATCCCATGCTTTCGTGCAGCACTGGCCTCCTCGTACTGCCAATCCCAGTCCCATTTGCGCGCTTGACAGCTGAAACATGAGTGCTGGTCAGGCCGCACGTTCTGTGTGCGAGGAAGAACATAGTCGATAGTATTCCGCGAGCGGCGCGGGCGGAAGCACGTTCCTGAGTTGCGATAGGGCCAAAACTTCCATGGTGATTAGTATCTGCAATCGAGATGCAGTCCACAAGCTCATGGACAGCGACGGAGACGAAGCGCTGCCTGATGAGGTGAACGCTGTGTGAAGCGACCAGCTTGTCGTGTGGCAGGAGTTCTAGTTCACAGGGGAGTAGCGGTATTCTGCGAGTGCGTACCGAGCGCTTGGCGGCAGAGTCTGAGGAGCATCCTCCGGCAGAGGAGAGTGTGTAACCATCACACGCGCGGCAAGTGAAAACAGTGGCAAGCCTACGAGCGCGCAGGCGTGGGTGAGCAGAGTCTGGGCGACGAAAGTCATAGAGGAAGAAGCGCACCAGATATCGCCGAGCACCGCATCGAAGCATGCGAGGAACGTAACCGCTGCCGCGGTCGTGGTTTGTGGCGCAATGGTGATCTCGGTCTAGAATAGCGCATCAAATTTGGACAAGGCGCATCTTTCACTTTGGCCATGATCATACCCTCGTCTCATATAGCACCTGTTGTGGTGTTAATTTCCCTGCCGCTCTTGAGTAACTCGACGTCGACCGCAGCCGGTGTGTGTCCATCCTGCTTTTCAACAGCTGAGCCAACGGCCAAACGACGGACAGCTGTACTGCGTCAGTGCATGCGAATTTGCAGGCGTCGGGCTTTGTCTCATGCTTACTCTCCATGGAATGCACCCATGCGCAACGTCAGACGCAACCAGAGTCGGACTCAACAAGGCACCTGAAGTTGGAGACATTGAGGCGCGTGGGTGCACTCTCGGACGTGTCATGGCAGCTTAAGAGTTGCCGCACAGGTATGTGACAGTCGTCCAAGCTGGTCTTTAAGACATACCCTTATGAACTCAATGGTGCCAAGCAGGCGACGGCACGCCTCGACGCGGTTGCCGCGGCGAATGGTGGGTGGTACCCCGACATGCTATTCACGTACGCAGAAGAGTTGCATTGTAATTTCTAGGTGGAATAAACCAAAGAGGAGCTGCATGGGCTCGCAGAGAAGAAGCACCGGGTACAAGTACGGCTGACCTTGGTGCGTGCGAGTCTGCGTTTCTGTTACCCATGAGTACTCATGCACCACGGCAGGCAAAGCTCGTCATATGAAGCAGCATCAAATGCAAGATCGTCTCCACTTCTTTCGTTTCTCCACCGCTAGCTGCTCGCCGCGCTCGCCTGGCAGATCTCCTATTCAAGGAGTGTGTTCGCCCATGGCGCAGCCATTCGTGTCTTGCTAACAAATAAATGGCACAGACCTCGAACTGTGTCAAGCTGAATCTTGACGTTGATCCTCACGCATTGCCTCAGGTCACGCTCAAGCTCGGGGGACCGACGCCGGGAGCACATCTGAGGCGGTCGCGGCACATGCTCCGTGCGGTGCACACAGGTGCTTCTGCACCATGTTCGGGACCACCTGGTGCGTCTTGCGCTGCATCATGTGCGGAGAAACAGTCTCAGACAGGCTTGTATGGTGCGTCCTGCTTCTTCTGGTGTACATGGCGCTTTTTGATGCAATGAAAGACAGATCGGCCTGTTGCTTCAACAAGAAGATGTTCACAGGACAGTTAAGGCCCATCCCAGCTCTAACGTCGCGCACGAATCTCGAGCCTACCACGACCATCATCTCGAGGATTGTCTCGCTGGATGCGCTCTCGCAGTCGGGAACCCGACAATCGTATCCTCTGCGTCGCTACAAGTACGGTTTGTCCAGCTCGCAACAAGCTGCCAGTCGACTCGGTTTGTCGTAACTACGATAGCGCATTTGGGATTTCATAAGCACCTTGGATGGACATGCAGTCAGAAAAGAGCTGGAGCCTTGTCATGCGCTCGAGGACGCCTGTATTAGTGACCTAGCTAGACTACTACGAGCTGAGGTTATTCGTTGAGCATTCCGCCGCCCGCCGCTCAGGAGACAGGTCTTGGAAGCTTTGGAGCTTGAGCTTGAGATCTTGAGAAACAACTCAGGCGAACAGTCTCATTGGCGTAAAAGAATCAACTTCACCTGCTTCGATGTAAGTACGGAGGGAGCGCAAAAGAATGGAGAGCCTCGATGTGACGAATGACAAACCCTTCCAAATATGCACCGCTGTGCCGCAGCCAATGCCGACTGTGGCGGCAGAGAACCACGCGACTCGGACTGCATCTTCCCGCTTTCTCTTGTCGTGACACGGGCTGTCGCGGGCTTCCCAGCCGGTCAACATCGCTATTGCCTCGACGGTCGATTTGACACGGCACGAGAGCTGCAAACTCAAAGCGCTTCGAGCCAGGGCACACAGCCCTCTGACGCATACCATGGTTCCTAGCAATGCGAGTATCGGGATACTTGGGCGCGACATGTACGACACCGCATGCAATGCCTACACGCAGAGATGAATGGGATAATGAATCAGCTGTGCACTCACCTGCTAACAGCTGGTCGGTTTAGAGCGCCACGGCGCACTGCCGGCTTCCCACGAGACGCCTAGGGGCGGCAGATCGGCGGTCTGGATCAGCGCATCAAACTCCAACTTCTGAACAAGGCGCATCAAAAGCCGATTTCGGCGCCCTCTTACCACCGTCACCGAGCCCCGCCCTCTCCCGCCCTGGCCTTCGTCCATGTACTCACTCCCTAATCGGAAATGAGTCTGTCTCTAACACACATGAGCACCTCGGTGCACTCCACGGCCGGCATATTTTCCTGCAAGAGCCGGGATAGGTCAGTCCGCTTTGTCCTTCTGTAATTGAACGTTTTGAGGCCTCTGACTCACGAACAGCACTGCGTTGCCATAGCTGACCTGCAAATATCGTCCACAAGCCCACAATATTTGCTGCACTTCAAGATAAGTGCACATCCCTCTGACATAGTGCATGCCCAGGAGTGGTGGTACCGAAGGACATCAAAGTGCGTTTATACACTCCGGGATGAAGCGCACTAGCTTACAAGTTGTCCTCGAAGCTACACAACGGTCGCCTGAGAAGATTTCTAGACCTACTCATTTTCACTCGACAACACCTAGCAGACCAGAACGTATCTTGATGCCGTCGCCACAGCGAATGGGAGTGCTTAGCACATATCATTCCTTCGAGTAAGCAAGTCATACGCCGTGTTTTGTGCGAGGCGTGCCGGAGTCAAACTGGATCAGCATTTGGATGGAACGTTGTGGGTACAAGTATTGGCAACAGGTGCGTACAGGCTTGCATGCTCGTCTGCTTTCAGGTGCTGATAGGTCACGACGAGCAGGTGCAAAGTATGCGGTGCGCGGTATCGAAGGCAGTATTTTCATCACACTGTTTGCTCGGCTGCTTTGTCGTTGTCGACTACCCCTGTTGTCCTCCAGTCAAGTTCGCTGCTGACGATGCACGCCCGGCCGCGACGTGATCTCCCCCCTCCTCTTAGCAGCTTGGCGCTCCAAGCCTCACCGACGCCCTGCGCATCGAGCTCCTGGTGTCAGATATGAGCGCGCAAACAGCCTTCCTGGCGGCCTTCCTCGACGCGCAGCCCATATAAGAAAGCGACATAAAGCCGAAGATCACGCGTAAGCTCGAGGAGGCCGACGTTAGGAGCACGCTCGAGGCGGTTGCCTCACACGTCCTGCGAGGCGCACGAGCTGTCCGTCATCTAATTACACATAGTTTTACGCCCTCCGCCGCAGCATGTGCAGATCGTCATCTAGCGGAAGCCGCTTTCCCGGACAAGCCGTTGTGCTGATTGATATGGTGCGTCCTGCTCTCTTTTGGTATACAAGGCACCTGTTGATGCGAGCGAACGACAAAATAACTCACTGCTGTGACAGGGCGACGTCGGGAGGACAACAATAGACCAGGCTGCAGGGCATCGTGAACTTCTGTGCAACTGGAGCGTCGCGTCGCGGCAGCAACTGCTCACTATGCCGTTCGGCCCTCCCCACAAGATCCGCCATACTGCCACTTCCAAGCTTCACTGCGGCTTATACGTCCAGATGGCCTGCAATCACTGCCGCGGCGCTCGATGCTGGCCCGCCAAGCAGCACTTAACTTCGAAGGCAACGCTACGAAGGTCATATCCCGAGGCGCACGCGTGACACAACGCGTGCAAATTTTGTTTGGCTTCTCTTCCTCTGCTTGTGCAGCCTGCAGCGATGTACAGGTTTACCATCACACGCTTGTTGCGGCTCGTGAAACACGGGGGACTCTCGATTAACCTCGACGGGACATTTCCCGCAGCGTCGCACATTTTAGGCTTGAGGGCTTTCGTATGTCACTGGCTAGCGCGCCAGGCACTTTGGGTATGCCTCATCCGTGGGCGGGCTTGCACATCTACCGGGTATGTCAGCCCAAACGCACGCAGTACTGGTGGATATGCTTACATGTTTTGCTCACCAGATGTACCTGCACTTCAAGCGAGATCACTAGACGCCGGCAGTCTCACAAACGCTAGTGCGTTCACGGGCACTGCACCCGACCTTCGCGAGACAAACGTATTACCCGAAGACCGCGTCAACTGGGCATATCACTACCCCGGTGATGCGCTGCACCATCCCGTCGCAAGGACCGAATTTGAAACAAGTATACGAGTGAAAGATGGCCCTGCCGTTAGGTGCGCTATCCAATGCATGCGTCTGTGGTTCCGTACGATTTCTGACCATGTAATTTATCAGAATTGCTGTGTCCGGCCCCGTCGTGATTATACAACCTACCGCCGGAGCGCTCCATGTACAAAATGTCTAGCACCGAAAACGCCAAGCAGCAACTTGAAGCACGAGGAGACTTGCGCGCTTGGTCATGTCGTGTACGATGCTTAGCGTAACCCCCCTGGTAGTGCAACAGCAGACGCCGCGGGGAAAGTATTGGAGTATGATTATGCACATGAAGATTCGGACGTCAGTCCATGGCTCGTATTGCTAGGGCTGGCCGGTCAAGAATCCCCATCTGGGGCTAAGAGGCTAGTCTTGCGCTTGAGAGATTGCATGCATGGCTACATAACGCGACTAGTTACATTTGCATAGAATTGCTAGACTCGCCTGCTTCATGATCTGTGTTGTTTGATGTTTGCTGCTACCACAGACAAGGATAGACACGGAGAGCCTCGGAGTATATTGGACGGGGACCGCTGTGTTGCCGGCGTCTGCTACTTGAAGAGCACGAACGACGCGTTTTCTGCAAATATCTCGGACTGCATTTCCCAGCTGCCTTACTCCACTGCTTCTTCGACGCGATGCAAACCGATACGAGCTTGAAAATAAGCAATCTTGCTGCAACAATCGGGGATGATACAGCGCCACGAGGCCTGCAAACGAGCTCGCTGGTGGTGATTTCGACCATGCACGGATCCTTGCAAGTCCTGGCCGTCTGCAGCTGATCTTGTGGGTGGGGGCCTGTGCATCCAGCTGGCACGTGACACGTCAATGCTCGCTTTGCCAGTCGACAGCTGAGGTGGCCCTTCCATGGTCATGCAGAAGCAGGTGCACTCGATTCTACGACCGAACTTCGCTGCTCTCCACGTTCCCCGACCGCCCTTACGCGATACAGCACCTCTCTCGCATCGCCGCGCTGTCGAATCGCTGGCACCTCGTTTCCTTTGCGTCGAACAGTGGCCTCGGGCATAGGCCGACTCCTCGCAATGATGTTGGTGGGACATACGCCTGGCAGGCTGGTGCCCTGCGCGTCCACCCGGTACGTTGCACACTGCTCGCATTGCCATTTGACAGCTAATATTGTCGCTCCATGGCCAGATGATACGCTGAATTAGCCGCATACATCTATATAGTTCGGCTCCCTTGTCGTCACGCCGTCAGATACCATCTTCGCTGCCACAGGCCTCTGGCTCAAGACCATTGTCACGCCCTTGTTTCCGCACTGCATCTCAATCCTGCTGCTGCTCCTGAGCGCGAGCTCTGGGCGCCCAACCGTGCAACCAGGAAAACACTTACGGCCGACATGGATAATAGCTACGCTTCCCCGACGGCCAACTCACTGCATACCGCAACAACTCTAGCAAGCTCTACATGTGGTTCCTTACCTTCTCCCCGCCGGCGATTAATCTGCCTTATGGCTGAATATTGCCTCGATGGTGCGCTGCACCGGCCCACCGCGGAGGCGGATTTGAGATTGTGTATAGGTTTACCCTTAGGTCTGCTATTCAAAGCACGCATTCGTAATTTCTTACGATGTCTGACAAAACATTTCATCAGGATCGCTGCGCTCAACCCTCGACCATCGTTCTGCAACCGACCGCTGCCCCTTCTCGCTCCTTCGGCCTACACGTTCTGCCTACGAGATGTGTACGACACTGAGATTAACAGGTGGCAAGCACGACGATCTAACCCTGGCATGCCTTGTTCCGTCTTGTACGATACTCAGCGCGAAACCTCTCGTGGTGCAGCAATGGACGCAACGGCCTCGGATCGTCGTACCAGCAGTGGCCGATGCCTCTCGAGGCCTTGGGGAGCAAGGGCTCGGTTACGCATCGCTCCGAAAATCTGTGCACGGCTCTGAACGGTGTCGATTCGAGAGTCTCAGACGCAGGTGTGTCCCGAACTCATAGCGCGTCGAATGCGTTGCTGACAAGATGGTGGGACTAGGCTGCTGCGCTCGTACCTCGGTAGTACGATCGAGCACACCCTGTAAAGCCGCCGCAGAAGAACACCATTCGTCTTGGTCTCTTCACATCCGACCTCTCCACCTCTCGTCTAGCCGTGCCATGGCGCAGAATCCGATCGCGGAACCTGGCAATCCTGCCGCTTGACAACACGCACGCAGGTCGCCGCTCTATCGAAGACGTTGGTCTCGTCGTCCGTCCCCGCCAGCAAGTCCTTTCTACCACTCATAATATGCGCGAACACATCGTAGCCCTCTGGGCAGCACACAGGAAGCCGCGAATCTGGCTTTCGCTCGCTTGGCATCTGCGTACCTTTGCAGAATTCCGCGTTGTCCTCGATTTTCTGGTGCCACAAAGGCCGACATCCGTTGCACGGAAGCTCCAGCTCTTTCAGCGTCGTACTCGCAGCGCGTCGGATGATGTGCTCGCTCCGTATCGCGAGCATATGGTAGTGCCGCCCAGGTGCTCGCCGGGTCATGCGATGTCGCTGATGCGGGGCCGTATGAAGGCGATTTTGGTGGATATTTGATGGTAAGTTTAAATACTCGCCTACATTCACATGTGCTGATTTGCGTGTCCATGCAGTACTAGTCAATAAGAAATTAAATATGCACCGTTGGTTGCTGAAAAAGACTTGCGCATGTTCGTAATATTCCTCTGGCAGTCAAGTACATCAAGAAAGTACAGTAACGAAGCAAGAAAATCTGTGGCTAATGCCCTTCGCCGTGAGCATGATGGGGCATGATGAGGATTGAATAAGGAAAACGTAGGTGCGTTCCTTGCAAACCAGCTCGTCCCTTCTGTTTACAGCAAGCGCGCCGCATCCGCCCTTGTACTGACTCTCGCCCTCACCTCGACGTTCCTGCAGATCCCTCGCGCCGCCTCTTGCTCCACCGCCACCCACACCTCTCCATCTCTGAATTCCTTCTGCGAGGCTAGCTCGGCCAGGCTCTTCCAGGGCGCCTCGCGCATACGCCGACGAAAGGTCAACTATCGAAGCGGCCAACGTCGGCGGCGAGAGGGGCGCGCCGTGCGTGTTGTGCGCTTCTGCGGGGCGATGCGAAATCGGAAGCTCTGGCGCGCTATATGCGGACAGAGGAGAGACCAACAGCTCGGGGATGTCATGAGCATGAGGAATGCGGGCGACCTGGTGGTGGCAGATGTCGCGGTGCGGGTTGCCGTGCGCCGACCGCGAGCGGCGCGCCGGCACGATGGGATGGACGCAGGATCTGGAGACGACTGCGAGGACGAAGTGGAGACGCTGCGTTCGCTAACTGGTGCCGTACGGGGATGGTTCGGAGGCCCGGCTGGGATTCTATCAGGGAGAGGGAGCGGAGATCGACGCGAGGGACAGAACATGCATGTCGATGAGAGAATTTTGGGAAGGGAGTGCAAATGTGCAAGGCAGATAATAGATGGTAACGTGGTACGTACTCGCCTCACTACGACTATTGTATGGCTGGTGCTGAAATCACTTTATTCAATATCTATGGTATGTCGATATCTTAGCCTGAAACACCGTATTGCTCATCTGCGCTTTCATGTAGTACTAGTTAACAATGAATGAATAGCCAGATTCCTCAAATATCCGCTTGCGCGTGTCCGTAACCTCAATATTCGCACTGGGAGTGCTCTAAGCGCTGAAAATGGTACCAGATGTCATTCTTGAGCTCGTACATTTTATCTTTTACACTTTGACCAGCAGCAATCCGGCGCCGCAGCCACCTCCGATCCGACCTTCAATCCGCCCCTCGCGCTGACCTGCATGCCCCTGCCGTCCGGCTCTCGCCACCTACTTCCATATTACCAGTTGACAAGGCGCTCCCGGGGCCGCCACCGTACATGCCAGGAGGTAAAACTACCAACCCCGCTGGCGCAACGGGTTCATTATCCAGGCCGTTGTGCCTCTAAAAACGACGCAAAGCCGAGACCTCTGGCGTAGCTGGTGCAAGGCTGCGGAGCTGGCGGACGCACGGAAACAGTGCTGGTACGACGGGCGCAGATCACTCGGCAACGCTGGCATATGCTGGGATGACGATGGAGTGGATATGGGATGTGGAAGCGGCCACGAGGAGTCAGGACGGAGGAGGTGGAGATGCCGGCGTCGCCTTGCTGATGTCGTGCGCGGCTAGCTCGAAGGCTCAGTTGAGTACGGACAGGGTGAAAGAGAAGATGCCAAAGGCGCGGTGGCGTCAGTTAGCGTTGGACGAGCGGGCGATTCAAGCGGGGCGTGTATCATAGTCGGATAACGTCTGAATCGCCATCGTCCATGTCTTCTTCAAGTTCTGGAATTAATTTCCCCTTTTCTTCAAGTAGTCGCAGGGGGTCAGGTACAACCGTCGTGATCTCCTTGAATAACTCCCGGTCGACCTTTATTCGGAAGGAGAATGCAAGCGAAGGGTTGTCCTCAGTGAATATCGCAGCGAAGTCGCGATCCAGAGATTCCAGCGCACGCGCTGTATTCTCCATCGTGCCGCACAGTATACCAAGCTTGATTACAACTTCCTTGATTCGCCACAGATCTTCTCTAGACTCTTGTATCTTGGCCACTATAATGTGAACGGTGGTCATCTTTTTCATTCCTCCCGCTTCCTCGTGCTTCTCGCGGTAGGACTCAACTGCATAAGCGTCAGTACCAGAAGAAAATATATGCCTCAGGTCCCAGGAGCTCGCCTGGGAGCCCGGTATGTCTCACCTGTCAAGTACGGAGTTTCTGGGGGCGGCGGCTTGTCAAGCGAGCCTCCCAGAGGGTGTAGGGCAAGAATGTTGAACTTGCACTGCTCCGCTCTTTCGGTGTGATTCTGTCGTGCGCAGAGATGTCGTCCGAGAGCTTGAGCAATCTGCAAGACTGCGTTCACGTCATTGTAGCGGAGTTGCCGAGACGGCGGGCGGTCACGACTGCCGTCAAGTCGTCGCGGATGGTATTGCAAGAAATCGTCGGTGGGAAAAGAGATCAAGTTCGGCTTGCCTCGAAGTCCAAGCGACAGAAATACCGGAATTGCACTTGCAGGGACGTAGCAGTTGTCCATTATTAGCTCCTGCAGCTCTGTTAAAACAAGCGACGGTGGCCAGCCAAACCTGGGTTCGTTGACCGTTGGCAAGACGTCTATTTCGACGAGTCCTAGTTTGATGTGCTGGACCCGGTGTTGAACGCGAATGATACGAAGGAATTTTGCCCAAGTTTTGAACTTGACATCGCACAACGCAAGGCTGGTGAGATGTTGTAGCGGAAGAAGAAAAGCGGAGATGGCAGTCTCGACCCGAGGTGGCGCCTCGTGTATGTATCTCTCGCCCAAAAGGCTAGGGAACCGCTGCACATTGTGGTTAATGAGATTAGCCTGGTGGAGATGATGCCCCAGAGACGAAAGAACCAGTCCTAGACTTGGACTTGGAGATCTGCTTCCCGGGCGTGTTTCGCCTATGGACACCTCGCGTGGAAGACACGAGATTTCAGCAGACTCGTACATGGCGTATAGGCGGTTCTGCTGGACCACGGACCGGATATCAAGCTCCTCGAACATTCTGGTCCGGCAGATTCTTCGCCATGTGCGACAGACAGCGGCGAGAACACTCAGCCGTTCGGAAGGATAGGTGTCACGGGTCCTTGGGGGCGGTCAGGCTGAGTTTGAAGGTATTCAAGACGAGAAATGGCTCACTTGCTGGTTTGGGCACGTGGTTTTGCGATCTTTGCGGCAGAGACAGCAATCATTGCAAGTATTTCATTGGGAAGCAATCTGGCGCCTTGCTCGAATCGCCGTCTCTGCTGGTTCAGGTAGTCCTCTGTCAGCCCGGCCACGTCGAAGGCAAATTTGCGCTGTCCAAAGTTGGCAATGGTTCGCAAGAAGAGCTTCCGGTGTGCGCCACCATAGTTTTTATGGCTGACACGCACGACCGGCGACAGTGACACATACTTCGGAAGGTCACCAGCGGGTCGTGAATTACCTGCGATCGTATAATGCCAATTATTTAGCTTCTATTCCGCAAAAAAATTATAATCATTTCACCAAGGCGACGTCCATTCTTAGTGTAAAAGATGCGACCCTCAGCACATGAGTACCCGCAGCCAAGTGTGTCTCCGGCTGCGAGGTCACAGGCCTAGGTCAGTGTGCAGCCATACAACGCTCGTAACAATTTCTACGAGCTCACGTTTGACAGGGCTTAAGACATCCATACCAGGAAGATGGCACTCAAATGTGTTCGTTGCGTTGAATTTGCCATAGTAATATGCCAGGTCGTTGTCCTCAAATGATGGCTCTCCAAGGCTCCTAGCAAGTTTTGGCCAGCAGTTCTCGGCCCTCATACTGCATGGCCGAGGCTCGCAGTTAGAGATAGTGGTGGAAGCCTAGTAGATTGGACACGAACCCGATGTTGATGTGTATACTAAGCAAGGAGGCAAATGATATTGGTGCAAGCCATGATGAAAGTGTATGGATTATTTTGCTCACCTTGCACCATTACCACAGAAGAGCGATTCGACGTACAGCTCGTAGTAGAAGAATGGATATTCCAAATCCACACTCCGACTCGCAATGTATAATCTCGACGACTCTATGTCTTCGTAGCCATCGAAGGTTGTGTTGACCGTGAGCTCATCTTGGTCAAGTACAGAGTCTGGTTTTGTGCCGGAGTACGCAAATGTTTTCCATATCTCTGGTAGAGGCCTGTAACCGAAAGACTCGCCAAAAGCCATCCCTGCCAGATAGTCACGTGTGTGTGGTAGCCATGGCATGACTAGGGTGCGGTTGGCTGGAGAGAGGGTGGGGAAAGCTCCATGGCGACGTACTAGGGCAGCGTATATATCATATCACAGCAGGCTACTCACACAGCTTACGCGCATCAGAAGTTTTCAAACGTGCATTGCAACAGCCAATCAATACAGCCTCCAGCCCACTGCCACATTGTACAGCTATAGCCTATGCATCATCGTCGTATCCCTCGTTCTAATTGCTGAGATGCCCAGTATCATTACTAGGCAAAAGAAGTGAGACAGGCCACGTACTTGCTATCACATGCGCAGAAGCCGCATACAGCGCCCGACACCGCTCAGGGAGCACGCTCGACTCGGATGCATCGCGGTCTCGTTCTCAGAAGACTTATTATTATATGAAACGCCTATCTATATTAGCTTAGAAAAACACAGGGTGGAAGGATGTGTGTGCAGGTTGCTGAGAGTGTTCGCCAGTCCAGGTCATATGCTGCAGAGTCAGAGGCGAAGGGAAGCGTAGTAGAGTCCCGGCGTCGCTGCCTCGAGGCGCCCAGCCGTAGATTGATCGGATCGGGATCAAAGTCGGGGCTCTCGCCGCCATCACTAGAGAGCTTCCTCACCTTTGGTCAATATCACGTCTCTGCTGTTGATGGCCTGACTGTTCATTGACTCGCGCTATCAGAAGCAGCTGAAGGACGTTGAAGTGTGTACGTGCGATCCAGGACGTGCCACATCAGCTCACGAATCGCGACACAGGCTGCGCGACAGCCTCTCTAATTCGTATGTGCTTCATGGTACCGGGCAGGCTGGAATACGCCTCAGTACTTCTGGTGTGGCGAATAATAGGCAGCATCTTCACGCGCTTCTGATACAGTAGGTGCGAGCAAGTCAGATCCTAGGTGTTTAGTGGGGCGGACAGCGGAGAAACTGCATACTAAGTGCGGAGAGGGCACATTGCGTCTCGGGCTGGTGTATTTGTATCGTTTACGGAAATGCATACATGTATCACTACATAGTCATAGATCATCAGCATCTTGCTCCACAGTAGCACCCCCTCGTAGTCTTATTTCAACAAGCCCTGCGATCCGTGCCAACGTATACGCCATTTTGCGACACTCTTCGCGAATCCACATATTAAATTGCTGGTCCGCCATGTTTCTTGGATCATGCTCAGCATCGAAAGCGTTAATATCCGCATTGGTCTGTGCCGCGGCTTCAGGTACCGAGTCGATACGTCTCGTCTTGGCTGCCGGCTCTTCTGCGTGTTCCGGGTCCTCAGCACGCACACGCTTCGATTCACCGGAGAGGAAAACGACCTGTCCCGTTCGGCTCCGATCGCTGTTCAGAGATACTGCACAGGTAGTAGGTATCTGCGGAAGCAGTGGTGGGGTATAGATTGTAGTATAGTTCCTTTTTGTATGCCCTGGCATGACATTCAGATCGTAGACGATCCGTTGCATACGCGACAGCCAGTCAGTCCCGCTCGGTACTCGCCCTGGAGACACCTGAGCTGCATGCTTCTGGATCTATGAACCGCGCTCAGCATTCCAAAAGACGGCGATACTGAACAGGGAGACAGACCTCGTTTAACTGTTGCGCGCTCCACCACCTCTCGTCGACATTTGCCCCTCCGGCCTCGGCAAGTGCGGCGACGTGCGCCATCGTGCCACTTATCAGAGCACGGTAAGAGTATCCGCCCTCCAGGACGCTAATTATGCGCCCTGACGCATACTTATTTGCGAAGGCACAGGCGTCGAGCGTAAAACGGTGGTAGAACGACGTCGGGACTCGTATGGTACTGTCTGATGAGATGCCCTCCGTCTCGTATTCCGAAGCATTAAAGCCACAGCTGCAAATTTCCTGTTGAGAGCTAGCTGAATGCAAATGTTCTCTTGCGCCTGACCTTATGAAAACCACGACGTCATTGTTATTATCGAAGGAGCGATCTGTGACTTCAATAAACTTGGCGGCCTCGACAAAGAGCTCGCTGTAATTGCTCGAATATCTGGCCCAGAATTCTTCCGTTTCTCGATATCCTTCGAGGGGGACGTTCAAAATGCATTTATAGGGTGAGACGGGGCTAAAGATCCTTTGTGATGCATTGAGTAGACCCTGCGGTGTCTGCTCGACATATTAATCAGTCACGGTGCGCTAGCGAGCGCCACTAAGCCGGTTGCCTACGTTACAGGGATAGGCCGTAGGGTCATAAAGACCAAGATAACAGAGGACAGGCCCCTCGTCATCTTTTGCAACAATTCCTTGCGTTCCAGAACCTATAAAATACGAAGTATGGTGAGGAAGCGCAAGTGGTGTTGAGAGGACATGGTACCGTGATGCCTGTCTATATCAAAGATTACACACCGTCGCAGACCAAACTTCCCCCAAGCTTTGACCAACGTGAGAGCCTCTTTCACTTTCCAGGAAGATAATAGAGGCTTACCATAGCGTGCGGCCATCATGACGTTGTTAACGAAAGAAAAATGCGCTGGTTCGAACTGAATGAAGTGCGTATGCCGTCAGCGCGAATAGGCTCGACATGGGAGGAGCATAAGAACGTATACATTGTCACTGTGATGCCCTGGAGGACGAACTGCGACGAATGCTCGCGGCGTACTTGCTGTAGTGTCGGATAACTCTCCCTCTTCCGAGTTACTAGCAGACGCCTTGTACACAGCTTCCACAGCCTGATAAAGAGTGCTCACTGCGCCGTTGAGGGCATGTATGCTATCAGGGACGACTACGGAGTATTGAAATGTATATTAGAATTCAAGAATAGTCTCGAGAGAGGCAGACGTACGGAACAGCTCTGGGGAGTCCCACTTGCTCACCGACAGACCTTGTGCACATCGAGAGGATATCGCCTCTATGAGTGGCGATGGCTGTCCGTCGTCCGCTGATTCTGTGATACCATAGTAACACGCTTCCCGCACGTGTACATCTTTCCGAATGTCCACTGAAGCGGCGCTACATACGATGGTGAGAGGAGCCCTACCTACTCGGATAGACAGCGCAGTTTCTGAGCCGGTAGCGGACGCTTCCAGGCAAGAATACAAGCTCGCCAGTCCCACGTTAACGGCGTGAAGCCGCTCTGGACGCTCGATATGCTCTGAAATGTTCCCATTGCTCGTGTGCTTGTGCCGAAGACACGCGTCTTGTAGGAAGACAAACGGGGCACCGGAATAGGTCTTCTCGTGATCTACACCCGTGGCGCAAGACGAACGTTGAGACCACTGGTCGTCCATATCTGCGCGATTTCCTGGCGATTGACCTCTACTGGCAATATCTGTACTGGCCTGCTTGTTCCAGTCTGTCTGTCTATCCGCGTCGCTGGCTATTGCACTCGCAGAGCTTCCGGTATACTGCGTTAACGTCGGCGCCTCTAATACTGGAGTCTGTTTTACGCTTCGGGCAAGCGCTGCTGTTTTTGACCGGGGAAAGGAAGGCGGAGCGTATATTTGAGATTCTTCTGGCGTATAAGAAATCTTCGGCGACGGAGCATGTCCGAGATTCCAGACATGCTTCTGCATCGATCCTAACCATTCCTGGCCGGCTGGCCACTCACTTTGGCGCCGCTGAGAAGCATATTGTTCGATCTTTAGAATGCGTCCATCAGAAAACCTTAGTGGCATGTTTAGAAAACGGCGGATGTCTTGCCTTGGACAGTTCCTGCGCACTCCACCAGCTATGGTCAGTTCTTGCCCCTCCGGCCTCCGCAAGCGCCGCGATATGAGCCATCGTCCCGCTGATGAGGGCCCGATCGGCATACCCACCTTCAAGAACGCTGAGTATACGTCCAGAGGCGTATTTATCAGCGAATGCGCAGGCGTCGCGAGTGAAACGGTGGTAGAATGGGGTGGGGACGCGTTTTCCTCCGTTCGATATACTTGCGTTCTCAAATTCTGAGGCATCAAAGCCACAGCTACAATACATCCTTGAGAAGGATATCGACAGCAAGATACACTGGATATAACGTACCTGATGATGACGAAAACGTCGTCAGCTTTGCCGCTGCTCTTGATGGCCGCCGCGGCCTCGGTAAAGACACCAGCATAGGTCTCTGCGTATTGCGCCCAAAATTCCTCCTCTTCCTGGTAGTCCTGCAAAGGGATGTTGCAAACCCCCAGGCAGTTCGGCCTCGTAGCAGGGTGGACTTGTAGCGTTGCCTCCAAGGACCCTTTTTCAGACTAAGGATAAAACCCACCAGTCTGTTCCACGAAACCGAATCGGATGCTAGTAGTACTTACGTCGCAAGGGTAGCTGGTAGGATCATGTATCCCGCCGTAAAAGAACAAGGGATCCTGATCGCTTTCGAGTATCAATCTTTGAGTTCCATCGCCTAGTATAAAACAAGCCCTTAATGGAATAATATCGTACGGCGAGGGAGAGCTGACCATGGTGGAGATCAATATCGAATATCACGATCCGACGCATTTGAAACTGCTGGTATGCTTGATACACATAGCGCAACATTATTACATATGAGTATACTTGGATCCGCCTGAGGATACACTCACCGTGATTGGCAGCAATGACGACGTTATTAATGAAGCAAAATCCTGCAGGCGTCTCCTAAATTTTGTTATTCGACATTAGGCGTGGTAGCTTGCGGAAGAGCAGGTTATAGCACTCACTCTATCACAATGATGACCAGGAGGACGCACTACCACGAATGCTCGTGGTGCGATATTCAGGACATGTCTTGACTTCGTTTCCTTTCCATTTGAAGCACCACAGACATCTACGACGGCTTCCAACAGTGTTCCTACACTGCCATTTAGCGCATGCATGCTATCAGTGCAAACTATTAAACAATGTTAATATGACACAGCAACCTCGGACGTTGAGCAAGTTCACTTACGGTACAAGTCGGGAACTTCACGCCTAGTAATCAGCTCATTTCGCTGCGCCCAGTCATGTACTTTAAGACCTCGCCCGCACCAACTGGCGATCTCGTCGACAAGGGACTTCTCTCCGCCATCGTTCCCGTGTCCAAGCTTGTGTACGGAGCGAACGAGTTCCGAATCCAAGACGTTGACCGAGGCAGCACTATGAACGATGAGGAAAGGAAAAATGTCTCTAGCTCCGACGACAGCAAGCTTCGCCTCCATGAGTGCGTACAAGGCCGCCAGCCCTACACGCACAGAACGAAGCCTCTCTGGCCGTTCGCAGTGTGTGTAAAATTTGCTACGCGGAGCCTTGTGCATTCTGCAGGCATCCTGAAGATAGACGAGGGGCGGCCCATGGTATACAGGCGCAGGGGGCATGGTGAGAGGTCGAGAGCAAACCGACCCGTCACGAATCGTAGCGCAAGCGAGGCTACCGGCGTGGGAATGGAGGTACCGCATTGTCACGTGGAGAAACGCCAACTTGAGCATAAGTACTGTCAGTGCACGGGTATATTTTTCCGCTAGTGCGCTTGGCGATAGCGAGGCACATTTGTGATGCAGGCGAAACCGCCGCTCGTCTCGTGCCGCTCACTGTGGTGGCCTGCAAAGCGTCTGAGACTCCCCAAATCCATGGAAGGAATATCAGTTCCTTCCAGCTTTGCACAAACAATGACATATCTGGCACCTCCCCGGCAGAGAGTGTTTTGTTGCAGATCATCGCATGTCAAAGCCAGTAATTCGACCTATATTTGCGCAATCAGTAAGCTCTACATCAATATGGTGAAGGCGTGCTCACCAGCAGCTTGCTTGATGGTAAAGTAGCTACGCATTTAGCAAGCTTCCCGAGCTTGAAGCTCGAACACTGCGATACGTATATATATATATATATATATATACATGTTGAAATGAGAGCGGCCTTACCTTTGATGCATCTAAGGACTTGTACGCATCGTAGAACACGTCTGGAACCGTGTCTAATTGTCTTTAGTACCACCCAGACGAAGTTTGTTAGTGCCTGCCCGTCCAAAACGCATCAGCGCTTGCATATGCAGTTCCTCCCACCCTATCCGACTTGCTTTATTCGAAATGGAATCGCTCCCGATATGCGAGATGCATTATTATTGGAAACTGCCCCCTCCCCCTCTCCCCTGTATGGTAAAAGTCTTTCAAATCTCGGGACAGCGAAACTTATCCTCACGTAGTGCCATCAGGAAGACAGCCTTGGCCTCGAGTGAACCTGCGCTTCGCCGCTGAAAGTAGGTGATATGGCACAATATTGGCATGCCAGCCCCCAACAAGACATCCCGTTGTTGCGCTGAAGCTTTGGCGGTCACATCGCTTTTTGCTGGGATGCGAGAAGTGCCGCCGCCAGATTTTGCTTCCAAGCTGCGCACGGAGCTGGGCGTCAGCAGCAAGGCACATCAAATTGCCACGCGAGCAAGCCTGAAAGGGCGCATCACTTGTAGCTCTCTGTTCTGGCACCCGCCGGTGTGAAGCTACGCACCGAACCACCACAAGGCAGAAAGTGCATTTCAACTGGAAGACGCGAAGCACACTTTACCCCTCTTTTGATTGACCACCCGCGTAAGTGACCAAGTCTAGCTCAACGTGTTCAGGCAACAACAGTACTCGGGGTTGTTTTGGACGCCGCAGATCCTGCACCGTCAGCGCATATTCCTCTTGAAGACGATGGCCTACTGCAACCGCTGTGATCATTTATTTAGCAGTGACAATGCCCTCTGGTAGCACGAGCGTATGTCTAGCAGATACTGGATCCACTACGATCGTGGCAAGAACTGTGTATCTGAACGGAGCCTCACGCAACACTACGTGCAAAGCCCTGGCACCACAATGCCAACGCTGCAACAGGCACTTCGACTCCACATATTTTTACAGCACCATTACATGAATGGCCACTGGTACTGCTCGTTGTGCACCCAGGTGCGCGGATGCCCAGCCAAGGCTATGCAACTGCTAACGAAGTCGCCCTTCAGATCCTCGACTCAAAGCTCGGCCTCCAGAAGCACAACCAGCAGAGTCACCGGTACTGCACAACGTGTGGACAGGAATTTGCAAGCGAAAACAGTCTCATACAGCACAAGCGCACACCTGCTCAAGGCTATTCAATGCCTAGACAGGAGCTGCACCCGTACCTTTGCCTCGCACGCCGATCTAGTTCTGCACTCAGAGAGCGGGGCATGCTCTCCAGGCGCCATCCGCGAGATCGTCAACCACACGGTAGCCGCGAACGACCACAACCGCCTCCCCAACAACGCCCGCCGGCTCATCCAGGGCAACGGCAGTGCGTGCGCACTGCGCGGCCCTGTCGCGAAATGGGCGATGCAGGCTTCGTGGAACGCGAGCTCATTCAAATGCGTGTTATCTCACCGCACATTCCCCAAGCTGCCACACCTCAACGCGCACCTGCAGAGCGCCGCACATGACGAGCCCATGTACAGGTGCCTGATGGCCCTCGAGGGCTGCACTGCGCAGTTCCAAACGCTCAGCGCCATTTCGCACCACATCGAGAACAGCAAGTCGGGCGTTCGCAGGTTCTAAAGGCAGGCCCAGGGTGTTATGGACGATTGAACGGGTAGCATGCGCAGGCTGACGTGCTGACGCCATTCAGCCTCCCCCCCCCCCATTTGTACAGATAGACCGCAAACCTATGATATTAGGATATACATCCCGTGGCTATATCCTGTTCTGTATTTGTACGATACTCGTTAATATACTACGATTAGAGCAATTTTTCGCGCGAGCGTTCAAGCTTACGACAGGGGCACATAGTTCGAAGCGCAGCTACACGTACTAATGCTCAGCAACAAGAACATGACGTACCAGACCAGCGTCTGACAGATAAGCCGCCCTCTCTCCTTCATTCTTTCAGTGCTCCTCCTCCAGCTTATGGAACCGGGTACATGCCGGCGAGGCGATCGTCCTAGCTGTCGCCGTGCACGATCGTTCGCATGCCATCGGCATTGGCGCGCGATATATCGCGTACGGGAGTGACACATACATACTGCACAACCACTGAATCGCGAGTGCCTTGCCGACGTCTGGCGGCTTAGACCCAGAGATTTGAATGCGCGCCCCAGGCCCTCAGAGTGTAGTACGATGAGGTATTTGGTTGATTGTGGATCCAAAGTTTGATAATATCGAATTGCGACGAAAGCAGAGAAGCTTGACTCTTCACATACTATAAATTCATTGTATATAATCTCATCAGCGTGACTAGATGCTTTTCATGTCCAGCTCGGCTGTTTCAACAACATAGTAGATTCGACCGTCTCCCTGCCTTCTTTGGCGCGGCCCGGGGCACTCGCATCGTCACTTGTATCTTTTGGTAGGATATTGTAGGCTCTACATTTTATCAGCACTGATCATGTCAGGCATCACGACCTGCACATAAAACACAGATCACATGTATGGCAACAGGACGTGTAACGTGCTCTCGCCACGGTAGGGACTGTTCGGGGTCATACCATCAAAGGTATGAGACCCCGCAGTTTGCTGCAGCTGCTCATAATCCCTCGCAGTGTCACACTTCGACCTGCCTCTCTCAACCCGTCCAGCAAGATCCCGCCGGTTGACTTACTCTACTATTCAAGCTCGTCAGTCGCATTATGCAGCAACAACCATGGCCGCCTTGAATGATTTACAGCAACAGGTGATACACCCTTGGGCCTTGGCGTAGAGCATAGCACGCAGATCCTTCCGCACATCCCGCAGGCACTGCTACGCCTTCGCTCTGCCAGTTTTGGGCTTAATGAACAATGATGGCGCCAGACTATGTCGAGTCGGAGCTGAGCCGACCCTCAAACTCTCGGACGGTGTGCCACTACGGGGCTCGGCGTTCGAAGCATCTTGACGCGTCTCTCGTCTGATCATCGCGGCTCTGCGAACACATTCGCTGTTCTCGACCGCGAAACGCGCCTGTAATGTCACGATATCTTTCATCGAGCAGTATGGCTTGAAGGTGGCTAGGTATCTCGTAGGTTATCCACTTCAACGCCCACAGCCCACTGCTTACTATGTAGGATCTATCGGCTTTGCACGGCTCACGCAGCGTCCGTTCGCTCAGCCCGTGGTCTGCCGTTGTCTGCGCCCTTGTGTGTTGCACGCAGAACTTGCGCGGGTATATTCTCGTCTGCCACGCGGTTACTGGTAGCCCCAAACCTACGCCTAATCGGAGACTTGAGAGCCCGATGTATCTCATTATTGTGCGTCCTAACTTCGTTCGTGGTAAGCTATCTTCTCTGACTTTTAGCGGAATAGTACAGAACTTTCAACTCTATCCTCAGTATGATCATCACGAAGGCAAGGTTTCAGATTATCGCCAACCATCCCGAGAGCGGCGCTTTCGACAGCAAGCCCGGCTTCGCACTGTACGCCGGCGGTGAAGCAACCTCAGAACCTTGGCAGGCCCGCACACTCCTGCTATCTCGACGCACTCAAGATGCTCTCTCACGTTCTCGCTGTTCTCCGCGCTCTCCCTCACTCGTCCTGCGACCGCCACTCCCGCTCCTGTCGTTGGGCGGACCCCGGTGCAGACCACGACGTGCTGTGCCAGTACCAAGAGCGTGCGTGTACTCCTCGCGCTTCCTCCGCGCCCTCAGCTGACTGACTATGCGCTTTCAGGCGGACTCATCCGTAGCCGTCGCTATGCTGGAGGCCATCGGCATCGACGCGAGTGCAGTAACGATCTGATCAAGCTGACCTGCGTCCCCATCAGTGTCGTTAGCGTCGGCTCCGGCTCCCAGGTGTGGTGGCATGTCGTGATCGAACGGCATCGTAATAAGCTCGTCTTCTTCCTGCAAAGAAGTGGGAAATGCTGACGGCTGCGAACAGAACAGTACTGGTATTGGCTGCGCACTCGCCTCCACTTGAACAGGCATATCAGGATATCTGACGCGGGTAGTGCCAGCTGAGGTTATTGAAATTGAGTATGATAGGACGATGGATGAGTTGCGTAGATTGTGGTTGGAATTTTTCGTGACCGAAGTGTAGTGTCTTGCATAAGGAGCAGGTCTTTCAAACGTGGAGACAATAAGCAGCGCTTTCTCTCACATCCTGCTTGTTACCACTAAGAGCATACGAGCAACAACTACGCGTGCTTTTATATTCATTTTAACTATTTCCTGCAGAATCTGCTGCAACAACTCGACACGGAAGTCCCCGCGCAGACAAGCAAGAATGATGCACCACGTCACCACGCACTATCCGAGCGCACAACCGCTGACTGGATTCTGCGAGAGAAAGCTCATTGATTGTGGGTACAACAGTTTTTATTATACGTAGTGTCATGAAAAATTGACGGTGATTTCGGAGTGGCCGCAGTTGTTATCACTTAACCAGCACTAAAAAGAATCTGCCCACCCTAGTTCATCGTATCTAGCGTATCGTTCCATGCAATATTTGCGACCCACCGACGCACAATCTCGGGAACGAGCGCCGGCTGATCGTGCGTCACGAGATGACCCGCTCGCGCCATGAGCACGAATGCGAAGGTACCCGCGCCATTTCTCTCCTCGTTGTTGCTACCAACAGTGCGTACCGTCGCTTCGTGTCCAGGCCAAGGTAGGTCAAGCACATCATTGAACGTGGATTGATATGGCGATGGAAGAAGGCGAAGCTGTGTTGTCTTGGATGAGGAGGTGACGGTAGAGAGCGGACGGAGGTGAACGTACAGTCGAGAGTATGCCCGGCCAGCCGCAGTTGGCATCAAGCTTGCCGATGTAGTCTGCTCACAGGAATGAGCTTCGCTTTTCTGCAAAAGGGGCGGAGGCGCACGTACGAAGGAGTCGATAGCCTGCTTTAAGGAGGGGTTCGTACAAAAGATACGCCTGCTGGACTCTGGGAAAGCATAGTAGCATCTCAGTACGAGTTAAGAAATGTTGAAAGCCATTCATACATATCGCCTGTCTCGCGGAACGCATTCCCCACCTCCTCGCTCAAGAAAGTAAAATTGAACGCGTCGGGTACACCGAGCTTCTCCTTCGTGCTCGCAAGATTCATAAATGCGACTACACGCACCACAGCAGGGTAACAGTCTTCGACTGTACCGTCACACTAGCCACCTATAGTCAGTGCCAAGATTGAGATCGGGTATGGCAGTGGGAGGCGCACGTGGAGCTCGACGTTTTCGTAGGCTCGTCCCTCGACAATCTCCGGATATATGCTGTCGCATGCGTCGGTTGCAATCAAGCGATGCTCAATAGTATCATCCATGTAGGCCATTTGAGAGGCCTCGAGACATGCGGGCAGCTTCCTGAACGAAGCATGACAAGTACTCGTGTTGTAGAGGTCGGTGAGGAAGCACCGCTGGTGTAACGCCCAGCGATGATGCGAGAGCCAGTCCTGTTGGTGGAGAGATTTATTAGGATAACGACCGAGAAAAAACAAGGGCGTCAAGATATTCGCCCGGGCTAACGAGACGCACCGATAGCGGGTTGCTGATCATTATGCTTTCAAGGTTGATGTGTATTGCCCCGGGGACACCGCGTCCCGCCGCGAGCGCAGCGTTCTGCTCGTGAATAACTGTTGCAATATGTGGCACATAAATCTTTCGTCAGCGTCAGCGAGATCAACCAGTCACCAGTACATGAGACTTACGCCACCATAAGACCCGCTGGCGAGAACAAATTGATTTCTGCATGTTTTCAGGTTAAAATGACGTGAAGAGAGAGCGAGAGCAGGAAACGTGCTTGGCAAGGTGTGGATACAGATGGAAGAACTTAAGCAGGAAGTCGTATACATCATGCGCCGCGTCGCGCGAGTTGTTGACCATTGTACCATAAGAGTATCCTACACCAATAGGCTGTGAAAAGGCGTTGTCATCTGATGGTACAAGCCAAGCCAAGCAGAGGGCTACGTGCGTGATCGAGGGCGAGTAGATTGTGGTGTTCAGACCAAGCATTGGGGTTCAGGTGCGTTGTGAGGTTTGGAGAGACCTTGCAGTGCGATTCTGATAATACAATTAGTATCGGCTGCGTGAACTATGTTGTACGAATGGGACTTACGGCCGAACAGAGGATTGATCATTCCGCTAGTCCCGGGGCCGCCACCAATGGTCAGTCTGTAAAAAAAGGGTCAAATAAATACCACTTTCCGGGACGAGCACATACATTATTGGCGCGTTCTCGGGGCCATGTTGCGCTTCAAAGTACCTGGGGAATGTTGTTAAAGGTGCAGGGTGTGAGAAATGCAAGCGAGCGACGCACCAGAAGAAGGACCTCTTTGGTTTACCCTCACTATCGCCCTCTAGACCGATGTATCCCGAATGCGAAACTCCCCCTACGCATAGGTCATCGTGCGTCTTAGCACTGTGGTAAAACGAATCCAAATAATTGATCCCTGTATGTCGGCCGAGTATCAGGACCCTGGCAAGGTGGCCTTGGTACGCAAAAAAGATAGCGGTGGCTCCCAGAGCGACTAAAGCAAGAATAGCCGAGAACCACCTGCGACGCTTGCTCTCGTACGTGAAGTCGCGAACAGCACCGACAGGGAGAGCAAAGTCTTGCACCACTGGGGCCTTCGACATTCTTGCTGGTGGGCGCTGGGCAGTAAACAATAATCGCCGGAGGTCGCTTGGTGAGAGATTTTTGCTCTCAAAAGCTAGAGAATCTTATAGTCGTGCTCGCACTCTGGAATGTCTCCCATATGAATGCGCGCAGTTGTAAGCCCGAGAACTTGACAACCTGAAAAGTTTTACATGTGAATGTCTTAGATGCTAGAACGAGTGTATTACACGCAGCTGCGGAGATGCTGCTGCGCGATGAGGAAGACAGTCATGAGGCATCGTCAACTGCGGATGAGGCGACCTAGTCGCGCTCAAGGGGACACATGCCAGGGAACGTTGATACGCGGTCATGACGAGTACATATCTGAATTACACGACAAATTATGCAGGGAGTGCTTCTTACTCTGAATCGCGCGCGACAATGGTTGGTTATATGGCGAACGCGGGTCTCGCACCCTGGCACCGTTGGCGCTAGCGCGATATCACGCGTACCTTTCCGGATTTGGATTTGACGCGCCCTCAAGCGCACCTCTCTTGACGTCGTCCCGCACATGCCCGACTTGACCCCTGCCCAGTGGCCCCTAACGACCCCACAGCGACTTCGCTCCTTCAATATATCCCCGATACCCGCTGTCACTCTATACCCTGGCACCACTGTTCCGCACGCAGCATGTCCTTCAACAAATTCATCCTATACGAGAACAAACTCCGGTTCTACATCGTCGTCTCGAATGCCGCAGACTCAAGACATAAAATCATCAAGATTGATCGTACTACGCAGGGAGAGAAGCTCAATGTCGTTGAAGACGACGCAACGTACAGCGGAAAACAGATGACCGCTATGCTAAAGATGCTCGAGGATGGGAACAGGGCGAACGGTGGTCTCGGTAATCCGAAGCTGTTCTTTGGTGTTGCTGGTGCGTGCTTCCATGTACAAACAAAATGTATGCCCTAAATCCTGGTGATGGCTGGGATTCATCAGGTTTACCGCAGGGTGGTACATGGTGCTCATCTCGAGACGATGTCCCGTGGCACTTCTCGGAGGACACTACATCTACCACACCGAAGAGGTCGACATACTCCCAGTGTCATCAAGTCACAAAGTTGATAAGCCAGCTGAGGAGCAGAGGCTCCTGAACATCTGGAAGCAGGTTGACCTCACTAAGAACTTCTACTTCAGGTACGCCGAGCATCTCGTTTCCCTAGTGCGGCTCCATGAACAATGTATCTATCCATCCATACGATTTGACATCGACTCTGCAACACAACCTTACTCGTCCGAACGCCCGCCGAATGTTTAACTTCCGCTTTGCGTGGAACTACCACATGATGACCCGCGCATCTCAGGAGTCGTCCATGTCAGACAGCGAGAAACAGCGAGATGTGCACCTTATATCCCAGTGGATAGTTCCGCTTGTCCATGGACACGTTGATCAGGCCAGTAGGTCGAGCACTGGCTCAACCTTCCCACAGGGATGCTAACTTGTGTCGCTAGAGCTGACCGTTCTCGGACGCGTAATCTTCATCACACTCATAGCGCGCCGTTCAAGACATCATGCAGGAGCGCGATATCTCAAACGTGGGGTTAACGACGAGGTGCTTTAAATTCATTTCTCACCCTACAGCTGGCTGACGTTCTGTCCAGGACAATGTCGCAAACGAGGTTGAGACGGAGCAGATCGTCTCCGAAATGCTAACCACGCCCTTCTACTACCCTGCACCACTGTCATCTCCAAGCAACGAAGAGAAGAGCCCGAGTCGGCCTCCAAGGCGGCCAAGCCCCAATTTCACTAGCTTCGTCCAGGTGCGCATCAGTCGAGCATCATAAGGCGTGGCGATTCAGCTGACCGAACCAATAGTACCGTGGAAGCATACCGATTTATTGGACGCAAGAGACCAACGCCATTGTGCCCGAGCCCCCGATAGAAAGTATGTCCTTTCCTCCCTTTCAATATCGCATCTCATTCCAGGCAGTCAGCGTGATGGACCCGTTCTACACCGCAGCGTCGAAGCATTTCGATGACTTATTTGCGCGGTACGGCGCGCCGGTCACGATACTCAATTTAATCAAGAAGCGAGAGCCGCAGCCGCGAGAAAGCAAACTACTCCAGGAGTACACCAACTGCGTCAATTACCTGAACCAGTTATTGCCTCCGGACAAGAGGATGGTATATCGTGCATGGGACATGAGCCATGCGTATAAGTAGAAGACGCTAGATGTCATTGGGTATCTCGAGGTGCGTCACAGGTATGGCTGACTTCCTAAGCCTTCTGCTCATGCTCATGTTTGCTGCGTAGGATATTGCAGAAGAAAGTATCATGATGACAGGTTTCTTTCACTCGGGCCTCGAACCCTACAGCCACTTCTTACGGAATGAAATCGAATATGAGTACGTCGTGTGTTCTTCGTTCATGGACGGGCTCCTGAACTCACCGTCATGTAATCGACAGAATAACAGGTACAAATATTCCCTGGCGCAGCTGCATGTCACTTCAGAACGGCATCTGTCGCACAAACTGCGTGGACTGCCTTGATCGCACGAACGCTGCGCAGTTTGTGTTCGGAAAGCGGGCGCTAGGGCATCAGCTCTACGCGCTTGGTGTTGTCGACTCGCCCAATCTGGCTTTCGACAGCGACGCAGTGAACATGCTCACAGAGATGTACCATGACCACGGGGACAGTATGTGTATGCTTCGCCTTAATAGAGAATGGCTGCTGACGGTCGATGATATTTGGCGCTCAGCGTTGGCGATGCAGTACACGGGCAGCGCGCTTGTCAATCGCGTCGAAACCTACCGAAGAATGCCACATTGGAACGGTCACTCGCGCGACATCATCGAGAACTTCCGGCGGTTCTACACTAACTCACTGCTCGACGCGGACAAACAAGCAGCTATCAACCTATTCCTCGGCATCCAGAGCGACCGGCCTATTACACAGAGTGTCCAACGTGGCTCGTACCGCGACTGGTACAAGAAAGAGCATCTCGAAACCGCGTACGATATCGACGAATGCGAGAGAGGCATCCAGCAGTTCGTGCAGGAGCGGGGCGACTTTTGGGTCGAGTACTATCGCCCGCTGCTGTTCACCAGTCTGGGGAAGCACTTCGTGTATTCGATGAATAGCACGCTAAAACTGCCTGGGTGAGTTCTGAAATTTCGTATCGCCGTTTCATACTAACACGAAGAACATGTCGCAGGAAAAGTACACATGACGCCGAGCAGCACAGGAGCCCAAGCCCGTTCATGCCTAGGCACACCACTGCGCACCACTCGCCACGGTATGTATCGATAGGGTGGAAGTAAAGACCACGCTAATCGGTTTTGCAGCCTCATGGACGGCGTGCGTCGCTGGATGGCCTCCGGCTCGCCAACAAGCCGAAAGAGTACACATATCGAGACGTGGTACGCTCCACCATCCAAAGTGACTAAGACGGAACTCAGGCCCGGCAAGGGTTCGACCGAGTACATCGCCGCGGCGCTCCTCGACCCGAGCGTTCCGCCTGAGGAGGAGGCGGAATACGGCGCGTACGTCGCCCAGTGTCAGGAGCTGTCACGTGCGCCACAAGAGTACAAAGCGCGCAAGGACCAGCGGACGCACGAGGGCGCAGTTTCGCTAGCGACCTGTGGCACCGATCCAGCGTCAGGGATAAGGATGTCGACCTATACGCGGGGTATGTGGAAAAAGGCCGGCCGTTCACCTCGGACTTCGCGGGCGAGAAGGAACAGCTGCCCATCCAATTTGACTACGAGAAGTGGCTGGGTGGTGTCTCATAAGCATGGTCATATGCATTTCGCGGAATGCGGGTTTGTGCGTGGCTTGCATATCGCTGTATTAGGTTTCATGCGGTGCAGAGATGCTCAAAGTAGGAGCCTGTACGTGAGCTGCACATCGTTGTATTAGGTTTCATCTGATACAGAAATAGTTAAAGTAGTAAAGCAATATCGGTGGGCATGTCAAGCGAGGCTCAGTGGTCAACGCCGCTATCTTCGGAGGACAGGCAGAGAAGCAGCTGCGCTCGAGCACGCCCGGCGCGTGCCTTTGCGGGCAGTAAGTCGCTGTCATTTGACGGGCCGCATGGTTTGGTCCATATAAGCCTGTTATATGGCCCGCATATCGGCCATCTCGTTTAACCCCAACGACCCACCAAAATGTCTGACGTCCTTGTAGCGTGAGTGGTCCGCGGACGATGAATCACTGTGGTATAACCGAAGATTGACAGTGTAATGGGAGCGACTGGCGCGGGAAAATCGACAGTGAGTGCTGACACTAACGGCCAGTCTTTTGGTGATGGTACGCTAATGCGCATGCACAGTTCGTCAACCTGATAAGCGGCTCGCAGCTGCAGGTTGGAGAAGGATTGCGCTCCTGTACGCCTGAGGTGCAGACCTCGAAGCCGTTCGAGCTGTTCGGGCGCCAGGTGACCTTGATAGACACCCCCGGATTCGACGATACCCTCAAGACAGACACAGAAATCTTGAAACACATTGCTTCATTCCTCGCGAATGCGTGGGTACGCCAGCTTCTGAATCAGCAGTCGCTGACCCATGTTCGTAGGTACCGTGAAAACAAGAAGCTGAGCGGAGTTATCTACATGCACCGCATCTCCGACTTCAAGGTAGGCGGTATCTCACGCCGCAACTTCGGCATGTTCAGGTCTCTTTGTGGCGAGACGACACTCAAGAACGTTATCATCGTCACGAACATGTGGTCCGAGGTGGGCGAGCAGAAAGGCGCAGCGCGCGAACGCGAGCTCGCGGCGGACAACGCCCTGTTCAAGCCCGTTATCGACAAAGGCGCGCGGATGATGCGCCATTACAACACGGCCGAATCTGCACAAGCCATTCTCCGCGTTTTGGTCGAGAATCAGCCGCTGGCATTGCAGATTCAACGCGAGATCGTCGACCAGCGCAAGACCCTCGAGCAGACGACCGCAAACGAAGAGCTCAGAACGCAGGAGATGCGCGAGGCGCGGCGCCGTCAAGACGAAGAACTTCAGAGGCAGCGCGAAGCGGCAGAGGCGGCCAAGAGGGCGCAGGAGGAGCAGAAAGCGAGAGAGCTTGCGGAAGTACAGCGACAGAGAGCGATGCAGGAAGCTCAAGCACGAGCAGACCAGAAGCGAATTCGCAGGGAGATTGAGGAAGCACGCAAGCGGGAGGAGGAGAGGCTGAGGCAGGTGCAGCTCGCGCTTGAGCAGGAGGCCGCAGCACGCAAGGCCGAAGAAGAACGCCTGCGACAAGTAAGGGAGCAGCAGGAACGAGAGGCCCAAGCGGCAGAGGAAGCCAGACGATGTCACCATGAGGAGATGGAGAGGATAAGGCAGCGACGGCAGAGGCACGATGACTGTATAATCTACTGAATTTTGCGCGCCACATTGTAAATATATACAAGTGTCATACTGCAATAGAGTTTCTCGACCTGGGTCTTGCACATAGCCCAGAGGTGCGCAATGTCACAAGGAAGAGCTTAAGAGAGCGGCGCAGTAAGAGCATAAGACGAGAGAATTCGCGGAAGCACAGCGGCAGAGAGAGATCTAGGCATGGGCGGAGCACTTGAAAATTCGAAGAGAGATTGAGGAGGTGCGTAAGTGATCTAAGAGCACAAGAGATAGGGACAGAGAAAATTTGCGCGGCGAGCAGGGCCGAGGTAAGGAACAGCAGGAGCGAGAGGATTAAGAGGCCAGACAACGTCACCACAGGGCAACGGGAAGATTAAGGAGGCAGAGAAACGAGAACTTCAGGATCTTTTGGGTATGCCGTCGGTTTTATTTATATTGCAGATGACCCACTCCCTGTACCAAGTCTTGGCCTTGATACCAACTGTAGCTAGGTGAGATTTCATACGTACTAGTTACTTACAGTGCCCTTTGCGAGGAGTGCCGAATCCTCTAGGCAATCCCAAAGCAACCGCTCCTCGGTCGCCAGCGATTACTAACTGTTGGCCGTGCGTATGGCGACTAGCAGGCGTCTTAAAGGTGAAGAAGGCAAAGAATATATATGTTGTACAGAAGACGGAGACTACTAGCATTAGCACGCGCCCTATGCTGTGAGGTGCAGCTTGGAAGCAAATAGCTCGTTGAAGTGCCAAGCCGATATCATCCCCGGGGCCCGCTAGTCATACGACAGATAAGTGCGGCTGACGCTGCCCATCCCCCGGATGCAGTTCGTGACATGAAACATGGCAGGGCAAAATTCAGGCGCACCAAACCTTGCTGATGGAAAGGGACGATGAGCTTGCGCGCGAACTTCGCACAACTCGTCTGCATGCGCCAGGCTACGCTAGCCCGCCACAGTCAGGATCTGACCATAACGAGCATCCACGAGCGGCCTGGAGCGCAACCAGGTCCCAGGAACATGTGCATGGAGATACGCAGAGAAAGGGGCGCACATTCAACTCGTCGAGAATATGGAGAGGCGAGCAGGGACTGAGCGCTTGTTTAATCTAGGAGTGCCGCGAGAGACAGGTCCCGACATCAAGATATCAATGTCTCAACTCATGATATTCCGCAAACCTATGGGATAGCAATGTTCCGGTCTACGCCGCAAGAAATAAGCCAAACCTTTTTGATGAGCTCCACGGCAAGGTTTCTGCATTTTCAGGCGAAAGACCCCGTAAGAACAATCGGGCAAGGGATGCACTAGCGTATCGTACTCGCGGTCAAAAGAGCGAAGGACGGGAATAGACACACAGGAAAATCACGATCGTTTGCAGCACGGCTCAACAGTCTTTCAGGACGCCGGAGCGCGCCTTGACGCTTGACGAGTACGCCCGTCATGATCGCTGATTAGGACAGAGCCATCGTGGACAAAAGCGCAACGCGATTGAGGTAGGGGAGCGGTTCAAATTTTGCTCACAAGCAATTGCGACTTGTTTATACAAAACATCGTCGTAGCTGGTACTTGGCTGAGAGCTTCGGACAGAGCGAGCCGGAGACCGAGTATGACAGCGTGCGCACGAGATGGTATGGAAGGGCTTTGAGAAACGCGAAAGGAAAGTTTCCACAGCTTGGCCGCAGGCTCATGGCCTTCTGTTTCGAAGATGCGCCGCAATACGGGCTCCAGGCGCCTTGGGCCAGCAGAGCCTGTCGAAAGTCCTGATGGCGTGGCGAAGTGCTTCTCCCTTGACAATTCTGGTGAATGAAATGATTGACGAGTTAGATATCTCTGTTTGACCATTCTGTACCGCCATCCGACAGCTGCCGCGCTCTGTCACTATGTTTCGCTCTATCTACGGGCATCGGCTGCAGGGTGAATAGCGTTCGGGCACCCGCTCCAGCTGCTAGTCTTCCGCCGAGGTTCAGAACGATGCAACAGAATACAATGATAGAAGAACTCACTGCAGCTCAGAAACAGTAGGAAGCGAGGTCCTGCCTAGCGACAGCAATCCACGCGGGGCTCGGCGAACCCTCCTCAGGCGCCCCAGGGAGCTAGACTTCGGCTCGTAGATGCCTTTGCGAGAACGGTTCGCGGGAGCTGTGTCTCAAGACGCGCGGATGCAAGGGCGCAAGCAAATCATGCTCTCGTGGTTGAGAGCCTAGCAGTTTAGCGCGTGGAAACCAGTCTTAGCCGGAAATGTATGGAAGCTTACTTGCTCTTCCACGCCGTTTCTTTGAACTCCACCTTTCTCTAGGAGTCATTTTGTTGTGAAGGATTGCTCAGTCGCTCTCACATATACGCGGTTGATCTGAGTCTTCAGCATCCACCTTCTGGTAATATACGACCGAAAGTCATATTAAGAGTGTAGAAATGTCGGGGTCGGCAACGGTGAATGGTTGCGGACGATAACGACGGCGGCCTGTCGGACACGTCAGATTTGATTTAGTTTGGGCGCCTACCTTGGTTGGCATGTTGCCGCAACTGCTGGCACCCTGCAGCTGTCATGTCCAAGCTTGGACATGATTCCCCTGTACGGACCGCGCAGCGTAACGCTTAAAGACTGTGGAATTTGTCTCTGTGGAGTGCTTGCACCTGGTCCCTGGTATGGCCGGGAAGCAGTCTCTCGTGACTGGTAACAAAAAGACTACCGCCACTACCATAAGCCAAATGAACTCAAAAACTCGCATGCATCCCGTAAGTAGCTATGTATTCATCACAGCCCGTCGTAAGGCCATGGGAAGCAAGACAGCAAGTACGTATTATGTAAAGCCCTCGGTCCGCGCATTCTCTTCGGGCAGTAAATTTCCCCCTTCGGGCCGCCACAGGTCTCAAGCTCTCAGATCTCAGGCCTCAGGCCCAGAGATGTCTCAGGCGCTGCAGCTTGTCCCGGCGAGAAATTGTCCGTGCACGAAGCTATCCGAAGCTGAAACCACTCCTGTAGGTCATAAGTAGTGCCTGACCTCGTGAAAAGTCAGTGCACAGCTGTCTGAAAAGGTTCTTTGAGTAGGCTTTCCCACGCGCTGAAAGGTTCGGGCGCCCGCTGTAATATGTAACTCGTAAGCCCTCTTCTGTCCTTCGTCACAACTCGGAGACGTCATGTGGATTAGGCCCACCATGCCCCGAAAGCCCGAAATGTCTCATGCCTGCACAAGGAACTAAATTTGTCTCTAGTACGTTCCCGCTCTTGGTCAGTGATGCCGAATTCGGGACCAAAAGTGCATCGTGTCTGTGATGATGCGCACTAGCTCTGATCACTTGAACCTAGCCCGGGCTGTAATATTCCAGGGATCAACCGCTATAGAGGATGCGCTATCAGTACTGCGATGCAATCATATGTAATAGGTATATTTTTCACCGATCTGAACATGCTGCAGACTGTGACCAAACGAGTCCGGGGCCCCGGGAGCGCTTTACCCACTCCCGCGAACAACGTGCCCGCCTCTCGACTGGCACGTCTTGTTGGCACGAGTGGGCATTTTATGTGATCGGCCCAATGAGCAGCGCGATTAAATGCCGACGCTTCCTGAGCCGGCGCGATGGCGTTAGCTGCCAATCCACCGTCTCGTGGCGTACTATGTTTCTTCCGTTCCCCGGGGCGATCATATCCAGATCTCGTCTACGGTGTTCTGATGGATTAGAAAGGCACATGATGGCAGTATGGCGATAGGCAGTTTAATGTGCTATCGGGGCTGCCTAGCTGGCGGCCGACTCAGATGCAGGGTCGACCGACCCACGGCCGTGCTCGCTTAAGGGGGCGATATTCCTTCTATTCCGTTTTTGATGAGATTGACCCGGCCAAAGTTCTCGGTTTTAGGCATCGTCATTCTGGCCGCTACCATACACGTCAGAAGTCCTGTTTCGAACGTGCTATCTTTTCTGATGGCAGAGGGTATCCACTTAGGTCTCAAATTGCTGGGGGATAGGTCTGTGTGCTGCACGAGTAGAAATATAGCTCGCACATCGTGCGGGTTCGCCAGGCTGTCCCCCGCCCACGGCCTCCCCTTTCCCTTTGTACATTCTTGGAACATTTTTGTGTGTCTACTACACCATGTCTCATACTCCCGAGCATGCTCTCCACCTCTTGAGCACCCCCGCCTTCACGACCTCTACTCATGCCCTTACGAGAACAGAGAAAGTTAAACTCGCATACGAACGCGCGAAGGAGACCGTCCGGGCTTACGGTGCGTATTCCCCCATATCATCGAAGTTCTTAATGCTAACTTCTCTTGCAGGCCTGAGCATTGATGATGTTTTGACTCTTTCTCCCAAATTCTGGCAACTTCACCAGGACCCGCTCATCGCCATGGACGGAGGCGCAACGACCCTTATAACGATACAAATTAACCTAGTCTCCGGTACGATTGCTCGACACTCGGTGCACCGCCCCGAGCTCGTCTCTCTCGTCGATGATCTCCTCAGCTACCGCAAGCAGTACGTCCGCCTTAGTGTGTAGTATCTTCACCCTGACACGCATGGTTTGACAGCGGACAATTCCTTATGACTGAAGTTGGACATGGTCTTGACGTTGCCAACCTCGAGACTACCGCCACTCTCCTTCCTTCCGGTGAATTTATCCTTAACACCCCCACGCCTGGCGCGGCCAAGTAAGATCCCGAAGTCTCGTTTGCTCATTTTCATATCTAACGCGTTGTTATGTCAGATTCATGCCCCCTACCGTCCCTGCCGGCCTTCCAACTATTGCTGTCGTCTGGGCGAAGCTTATTGCCCGCGGCGAAGATTACGGCATCCGCCCGTTCCTTGTTCCTCTGAACGACGGCAAGCAGATGTGCACCGGCATCAAATCCACGTACGTTCATCTGTCTGTACCTGAACATAGTGTTCCTGAGCCACTCTGGCATAGCCTCCTCCCTGAGCGTGGTGGCTCTAGCCCTGTGAATCACGCAATCACATCGTTCCGCAACGTCCTCCTGCCACCTCAGTCGATCCTCGGCTCGACTGAGAAGGCTACCTCGCCGCGGCTTGCGCTTACGCACTCAATGTGGCGTGTCGTCTGTGGCACGATCGCCACCGGTTGCCTCGCGCTGCCGATAATGAAGTGCTACGCCACCATTGGCGCGATGTACTCTTTGCGCCGCTACGTCGGTGAACCTAACGACCGCCTACCGATCATGCACTTCCGCACACAGCAGATCCCGATTTTAACGCTCACTGCGCAGGTCTACGTCATGGAGGCCTTTGTTCAGTGGTGCACGAGCGTCTTCAGCGACATTACCATAGACTACCGCATCCGCCACGCCATCGCAGGCATACTCAAAACAACTATCATTGGTCACTCAAACGCGGGCGGCATCGCTATCTCAGACCGTTGCGGCGCTCAAGGCTTATTCGAGCACAATCAGATGATTGCAATGCATGTAAGTTGACCGTGCTGTCACCTGTCGTCCCATGCACTAAAGACGTATAGAATGTGACTCGGGGTATTGCCATTGCCGAGGGAGATGTACTCGTCCTGTCCATTAGTACGTCTTACGTACCACACTTAACGACTGTATTGACCAGTTCGGCCCACAGAGATTGCAACCGAGATGCTTCAAGGCCGTTATCAGGTCCCCGCGGCGCGGGACCCGAAGAGCCAGCTCGCGCGTCATGAGGCAGGCATTTTCGAGGAGTGCCGTGCCGTGCTCGCGTCGTGTGCGCACCACCGAAGCAACGAGGTCAATAAGCTCATCCTGCCCCAGTGCCAGGCGATCATCGAAGCAATGGGCCATCGTATGGCGTACGAGGCCGCCGTCGCGGCCGGCGTGCAACAGCCGCTCATCGACCTCTATGTCGCCAGCTGCATGAAGCTCGACGCGGCATGGTATATTGAGAACGCAGGCGTGAGCCGCAGAGTCCTCGCCGAGATGGAGACCAAGGCGCTCGACGCGGTGCTCCCTCAAGTTGGGCAGCTCATCAAAGCAATGAATGTCGAACCATGGATCACGTCCAAGATCATCTCGGACGAGCGCTGGAACTCGTTCATTGCGACCTGCCAGGTCTTCGACGGCCAGGCCAAGGTTAGCGTCTTCCAAGGTGAGGGCGCGGCGGAGTCGCAGATGGTCAGGTCTCACCTATGACGGACTTTGCGCCCAGGCGGTACACAGATTCTGCATGACGTCGGCTGGGACGTCGTGCCGTTGGTCCTGGCTTACATGTGATGCCCTTCTCCCTTTGCTACTCCGTGCGCTGCCTCTTCCCCCTCATCCTAAGGCCTGGTTCTTCTCATTGCTTACTGCACTGTATTGTAATAATGTGCCGTTCTGGGTTAAGTGCCGAACTCGTACGTGTATTTGATTCAATATGTAGTTTTTAAAGCATAACGTAACCGAAACTCAATGTGCGTGAGCGCTGTACTAGTCTGAACGGTGAAGCGGTCGCTACTATGAATGGTTAGGGTTCGAGCGATCCCAGACATCTGGCCTGCTCAGGTGCCCGCCACGCATAGCCTGTCTAATCTGTTACACCACAACGTGAGACTTCCTACCCGGCCTCAGGCGTCCTGGTCAGGGAAGCTGAGCCTGCTCTACGTAAGAAAAGGAACGGCCACTATCGCGTATCATCTTTCGTAGCCTCAACTAGTCGGATGCACGGTGTGTGAAGAGCCCCTCCGCGTCCTAGGACGGAATTTTCTTCAATCTCCGGTATTGATTCAGAGAAGCTGCCCTGCAACGAAAATTGATAAAGAGAAAAGTGACACAAAGTTGCCACCCTGCACTTCATGCGGCTGTGCCTGCGAATCGAGCAGGGAGCAGAGGGGACTTAATGATACCGGACGTGTACCGCCTCAGCGGCTTGTGATCCAACGAGCATGTTGTCAACTATGCAGACGTACAGCCCTAAAGAGTTTTAGAGAAAATACATGGTGATAGAAAGCACCAAGAACGAGCGGGAGACGGGGAAATCAATGGTCCTTCTTGCCAGCTGCATGCTGAAGATGCGCAGAGTGCTCGTCGTACGGGAGCTTAGAGAGGGGAATCTCCCGCCAGAGGTCGGGGGTAAGGAAAGAGTACGTTTTGGTGATCTAAATGCAAGTATCAGATCGCCGCAGGGAAAGTGTCGCGAACAAAACGTACGGCAGTAAAGGTAGCCTTCAAGAAGTTGCCCATAGTTGCTGTCGAGCCCTTGGACTGAGTATAGCAGTCCTCGACACCAGCAAGCTGAAGCAGACGCTTTGATGCGGGCGCAGCGACGAGACCAGTTCCACGGGGCGCGGGAATGAGACGGCACATGACGGAGCCGACTTTGCCGCTGACCTTGGAGGGGACAGTGTGGGGCTCACCGAGAGCAGCACCCCAGTAACCTCTCCGGACGGGGACGACTGAGAGTTTAGCGAGGACGATAGCACCACGAATGGCGGTGGCGACTTCCTTGGCGCACTTGACACCAAGGCCGACGTGACATTCAAAGTCGCCGATGGCGACAAACGCCTTGAAGCGGGTGCGCTGACCGGCACGGGTCTGCTTCTGGACGGGCATGATCTTCATGACTTCATCCTTGAGCTTGGGAAGGAAAAAGTCGACGATCTGGAACTCCTTGACGGGGAGCGAGAAGAGGTAGATCTCTTCCATGGACTTGATCTTGCCGTCCTTGACAAGACGGCCGAGCTTAGTGACAGGGATCCTTTGAAGGCTAGTTTAACACCTAGATCCTCATACACAGAACGAAGATACGCACCATTCCTTCTCCTCGTCCTTACGACCGCCACGTCGGGGCCCCCTTCGACCGCGGCCTCTATCACCACCGCGCCCACGCCCAAATCCACCACGTCCACGTGCAGCAGCGTCGGCCATGGTTGTTGAGCTGGTAATAACTGGAAGAAGCTGGTTTAGAGGACAATTCAGAGCGAGAAGCCGGAGACGCAGAGAAAGCAGGCAGATCGCCGGGGAGGCATCCACAAGCCACCTAAGGCATCCATCGCAGAAACGACCGCTCTTGATCGCAAATGCCTCCAAACGATGTGCAGTAGTCCTGTAGACGCATATACGTAGCACAGCGATACTCACATCTTGAGGTCTGCTGGCGACGAGCTCGTTGTCGATGTGCTCTACGGCCTGTTCTGAGATTGAGTCGGGGACCCGGAGGGCAAGGCCACGTGGCTCCGTCGCGTACTTCTGGCACCTCGCCCTGCAACGGAAGCGCCGTGTGGACTTTAGCAGCCTTGTCTTTACCTCAACTTCACCTCCACCTGCGAAAGCCTCTCGTTTCACAAGTCGCTCGCAGCACAGTGTAATCTATCAAGATGGGCTGGAACATTGCATTAACTGAAGTTCGTGGAGTATCTCGTATCGAAGTAGGCTCACAAAACGGCCGAGAATGTAATCGCAGGTGACTGGACCTTCCTTGGCGTACATCGTGTTAGGCGGATTCGTCGTCGCAGTAAGTCTGCCAATTCTTCTTATGCGGTGGACCCAGACACGCTGTCCAATTCGGTCCCACTCGTAAGGTAACGCAAAGTCATGATTGACCCTCTCGGTTCTGCAGTTCAGTATGATCTCCCTCTTGGTCAAGGAGAAGGTACGCTTTGTCCATTCTGTGTTCTATGGGCATTGTCCGAGTCCGTAAACAGCTATACATCAACGAGGTCGTTCTTGGAACCGGTTTCGGCGTCCTCATGGGGCCTCATGCCGCTAATATCTTCGATCCACGGTCCTGGGGCTCGGAGGAGATGTCTCAACGTATAACGCTAGAAGTAATGCGCGTCGTCCTGGCCACGGGTCTTTTCGCAATTGGAGTAGAGCTGCCGAATTCATATCTTGCAGATCACGCTAAGGGGTTGCTGATCATGGTCGTTCCGACCATGGCTTTCGGTTGGCTCATAGTTGCTGGTGCGTCCGTTATTAGTAGCCTCGCTCGTTCTTGAATAGCTAACTGCCTTTCAGCCATCATATATGTTCTCTTTATTCCTATCAACTTCATCTCTTCCCTTGCCATTGCCGCCTGTCTCACACCGACCGACCCGATTATCTGTGCGGCTATCGTCGGTGAGTCTAATTGGCTCCCCTATGCTTGAGCGAACAATGGGGCCGGTGTGCCGCATACATACGTAAAAGCTGCTGCACGGCCATCTCTCGTCAAGCAGCATTCCTCCGCCAAGTGTCTCGTTCACGCTAATGCCGAAGCACGCTTTTCGGAGTTTTTTTTTCGGAGTGGCTTAGTATCTCAATCTTTTCTATTGATCTAACGCCCTCAATCCCTCAGGCGGTAGATTTGCGATCAAGCATGTCCCGAAGAACCTGCGACTTGTTCTCTCTGCAGAGTCTGCGGCGAACGACGGGTTGGCATATCCTTTCCTCAGCATCTCACTCTACTTAACGCTCGAGTCGTCTCGGGCCGCGGCTATAGAGAAGTGGCTCGTCATAGGATGGCTCTGTAAGTGTTATGCACATTGCACCGGCGAGCAATCTTCCGATGACACGTCAGATCAGGTTGTCCTTGGGACCTTAATAGGCACGGCGATGGGTGCGTCGTATCATTTCGCACGTGAACCTGAGCTAACTTTATTGGCAGGTCTTGGCTTTTCGCAGCTGATAAAGTTCTCGCACCGCAAAGGATTTATTGACCGAGAGTCCTATGTCTCGCAATACCTTGCCCTCGCAATCTTCACCATCGGCGTTGCTAGCACGATCGGCAGCGACGACCTGCTTGCCGCCTTTGCTGCGGGTTCCGCCATATCCTGGGACGGCCATTTCAACATCCAAACTGAGAATGAGGTCTTCTCGTCCGTCATCGATCTCGTCCTCAACTGTGGGTGCTTCGTCTACATCGGAGCTTGGTTGCCCTTCACCGCATTTAACTCGCCTGAACTTGGTATTACCCCATGGCGGTTAATTATCTTGTTTATCGCGATATTGGCACTTCGCCGTATCCCTGCGCTGCTGCTGCTCTACCGATGGGTACCTGAGATCTCGGACTGGCGCGAGGCATTTTTTTCAGGCCATTTCGGTATGTAACCGCTGTCTATCTCTGATCTGTCACTGAGCACAGAACTGCAGGTCCCATGGGTGTTGGTGCGATCTTCGTGTCGACCTTAGCTGTGTCTCGACTCCCCAAGCCGCACGATCCTCCCCAAAACCAACAAGAGGTCCTTGCAGCTACACTTCAAACCATTGTGGCCTTTGTTGTCCTCGGTTCTATCCTTATCCGTACGTCGCGTTGCTCCTGTACTGGTACGCATACTCAATGTTTTATTGCAGATGGTCTATCCATCCCTTTTTTCTCCGTGGGCCGCCGCATCCACTCGCGTACTGTCTCCATGTCCCGTACCTGGACATCACGCACGACCGTCGTGCCTGATTGGCTACTTGGAACCCGGCGTGTGCCTGAGGCTATGACGGAGGCTACTGCGAGCATCCACAGTTCCGCCACTCTTCCTGATGTCGAGTCCGGCCTTCCGCAAGCGACTACAATAGAAAACAATGTCAACGTACATCATCTCAGGTCCGCAACTGACGCTGGTGACCTTATTGAGCGGCGGGAAGATATGACGGCCGAGAGACGTCGTTCACCTGCACCCCGCGAGGCGAGCACGCCGGAGCCACCTGCGGAAAGGGCGAACAGGATGAGTGGCTTACGTAGGCGGTTTCCCAGTCCAGACGCTACTCGTCAACCCTCCCCTGCGCGCAGCGAGAATGTATGTCGCCCTAGATCTCTTGATTCTGTTGCTAACTATCTCCCTCCAGTTACGCTGCTCTGTCCCGAATGTCGAAGTTGAAGCACCCCCACCTGCCACACCTGCCCATATCCATACCAGCAATAAGATCATTGGCCAGCTGCCTGATATATCTACACAGGTAACTGCATCAGATTCACGAGTGATCAGCCATGCTGCCTCTGGCCCGCTCACACCATCTGATGATGGCGATGACAGCTTGACCTCACTGCCAGGTATGCATGTGCCTCACAAGGTAGTGCGGTTCCCTAGTGAACCAAGTCAATAACATATACTGTATGGGCTGTACACTAATAGAGAGTGTGCAGGCCTGCGTGAATGAATGAGATTTTCTTTTAAATGCATGTCTACTGTAAAGAGAATCACTGTGTTTTGTGGAAAATTGTCCGGGGCCGGATTTGCTTTAATTCATAGTGTGCCTGATGAATCTGACAACAAATCTTTTGTAGCCCACTCAGACATGTTGGATATTTTGAGCCTGGAGAATCTTGTGTAGAACTCCCTGGGCTATGTATGAAGTGTGGTGAATCCATTGCATCACAATTTTTAGCCACAATACTGTAGCAATATGACCAAAAGTTCAGGTCACGGTCACGGGGCCTCTGAACAGGCCGAGGTTGAACTGGTGGTCACGGTCACGATAGGTCGATGAACTGGCTGCAAATTAGCGTGACACGGGCGCTTTTTCAATATATTCAGCGTTTTTTGCTCGAATTTTGTTCATCAATACACAAGCTCAATGCTGTCTTCGGAGCACACAATACTGGAATTACCTATTTACTACTCAACTAGAGCTACATATACTGTGAGAAATGTCCTCCCCCTCGTCAGGTTCGTGTGCACGGTCCATGTACTCGACATCAGTGTTATCGGGCCAGTCAACATCCAGGACGGCCTCGTCTGCAAGGACAACCAATGTACCGTCTGCCGCGCGAGCATATCCAGAGGGAGATGCATTGCCTTCAGATGATAGGATGTGCTCCTTGGCAATATGCAAAGGAATGCTTGCATCAGGGTAGTCCGGGCACTCACAGTCATCCGGATATGCTGCTTCATCCTCGCGCAGGCGAGGGGTACAAGAACCCTTCTTAAGCTCAGCCCAGAGCCCAGTCTCGTGCCGCTCAACATGTTGGAGAAGCTTGCGACAGGTTAAGATCCTTATCCTCGAGCTGGCACCCTGAAAAAGCCTACAGGACAACTTGTGAGCCAAGCCTAAATGCGGAGGGGAAAGAGCGCACCTTCTCTACAATAACTTTGTCATTTATTGTGTGATAAGCATTGACGAGCCACTGAACACTGCGGTTGCGCAGCGTACCGAGGGTGTCATCAATGTGCAGATCTGCTGGGGAGACGCCAGTGCGCAGCTTGTGCTGGACTTCTGCAACAAGGTCTTCGTGCTGCGCATGCCGGATCGAGAGCTTCATCAGGCGCTGTATACCAACGTCGCATGGTTGCCAAATTTCAGTACAGCCACCAGGAACGAAGTCGAGGATGATCCAAGGATGAGTAGTCTTCATCCATGTACGAAACTGCTTGCTCCGGTGCACTGACCAAACGTCAAGCTCCAGGATACACTCGTGGTCTGGTGAAAGTCCGAGCTCTTCCTTCATGCGATTGAGGTAAGGAACGAGAATGTGATTGACGTAGCTGCACATGGTGGCGAAAGTGGACCAGTAGGTGTCGTTCATCGAGGATTCAAATCAGAAGCCAAGCTTTTCAGCTTCTGCATAGCGAGGCGCTGAGCGAGAAGGAAGAGATCCAGTGCTCTTTCCTTTCCAGATCGCTTGGAATGGTAAAGCAACTCCAGACGCTGAGACACCAACCAATATTGTGAACGCCCGCTTCTCCTCCTTCCCGATGCAAATTACCTGCTTGCTGTTCTTGACCTCGTATGTTCGACCGCAAGTGTTCATTAGCACGCACTGTGCTTGGTCAATGTTGACTCGTAACGCTGCAGGAATTTGATGGTCGCAAATAGCAAGAGCTTGGCGGCAGAAGGAAGCTCGGCAGAGGTCAGGTGCGTCCTTGGGAATCTTCTGTGCCGCACGGGTCGCCTTCCAAATTGACCTTTGAAGCTGGACTTGTACAAAACGGCGAACATAAGAGATGCTGCACTTAAACTTTCCATGTCTCGTATCAATGTTGAAGACCTCCGGTGCAAGTTCCTTGAGAAGAGCGATCATAACTGCCTGAGCCATTCCGGCAGAGATGCGTAGCTTCGCTGCTCGCAGCTGCTTTAGCTGATGGATGATGGCATCGTATGCCGCAGGATGATTTGTCTAGACCAGATGCCATGAGCAGTGAGCTCATCCAAGCAATGAATATGATCTTACCAAGATCCCAGCACGCGTCACGTTTCCACAAGAGCCACGAGCATTCCGAACAGCATCCATCGTTGCGTCAGACCACCGTGGAGACTTCCCCTCCTCACGTTCAATCATACGCCCAACCACCTGCTCAGTTAGGCTGTCGAATATCCTTGTTGCGCTGTGCTGATGCCGGAGATGCTTGACAATATCGCATTGCCGCATGTTGGGTGTACAAGCCCTTGCTGCAGCGTCGATATGGACCCAAAGAAGTGGTGCGTACCAGTTTGTAGACTTTGCCATCTTCGGAGCATTAGAGTTATGCGTAGTGGGAGTATCAGCCTTGTTGTTCTTATCTTGGCGAGCTTTCGGCTTTGCAGCCGCCTTTGCCTGTTCAATGAAAGCTCTGCGTGGGCGAGATGCCTCAGCAACTGTCTGGCCAGAGGGGAGAGGGAAAACAGGCTTCTGCTCGTCTGGAACAAGCTCTGCAGCTTTCCGTTTCTGCCAAAATTTGTAATAGTCAGTTGAGCTGATATGTCCAGAAAGAATTTGCCAGTATGCATTGTACACACCTTGCCAGTAACAGGATCTCGAGCACCATCTGCAATCTGCTCTTCACGAATGCGGCCACGCCTCTTTTGCTGCCGCTGCCGAGCCTGCGCTTTCTCCTTCTCTCGCCGTACCTTACCCAACTTCTCATTTAGCTGCTGAAGCTCCTCCCCTCTCTCCTGATCCTTGTCCGCCATCTCAGCAAGCTGACGCTCACAGTCACCAGGGCCATTCACAGGAAAGAAGCGAAGAAGCCCCACAGGCTTCTCTAGCTCCCCCGAAAGAACCTTTGTCCCCTTCTTTGCTGCCTTCGTTCATTGACCTGGTACTGTCGCTTGTACAGCCTTGTCCGCAACAGACGCAAGAAAAGGGTCTTCTTGAAACAATGAGCTCTGAGCACCAGCCGGAGAGCATGCAGGCAGGGGTGTCAGGAGTGCAGGATCAATGGGAATGCTGTTGGAGGGGTTGGGGGGAGCCGAGCCGAGCGAAGCGAGGCGAGGTGACGTTGCTGAGGTGAGACTGGAAGGCGAAGGTCTGAGAGCTGAAGAACTCTCCGGAGGCTTTCGTGGTGACACTCATCAGCGCATTCCAGGAAGTACTTATACCTTGCGCCATGGGACCCCGGGGAGGGGCAGTACCATGGACACCACGTGCCGAAGCCGAGGCCGTCGGACGGGTGCGTAATGGGCATTATGACTAGTCGCTCTGTTATAGGCTTTAGGGTTATAGGCTGCATTGCAAGTTAGGAAATGGCCAGGGATGGGCGCTTATATACACAGAGATGGGCGCCTATACACAGGTATGCTCTCTCTTGTTAGCGCCCACCTCCGCATCGCGCTCTGTGCTCCATCCTGGATGGAGGCGGCACAACAGGCCTCCGGCGCTCTGTGCTCCATCCTGGATGGAGGCGGCACAACAGGCCCCCGGTGCTCTGTGCTCCATCCTGGATGGAGGCAGCACAACAGGCCCCCGGTGCTCTGTGCTCCATCCTGGATGGAGGCGGCACAACAGGCCTCCGGCGC
>NW_006767633.1:0-3988 GCF_000300595.1 Phanerochaete carnosa HHB-10118-sp | reverse complement strand
TCACCTACTATTGTCTTCGGCACCCCAGTCCTGGTGGTAGTCGCTGTGTTGCTGGACAGACCAGCAACAGTTGCACAAGCTATTACTGCCATTATCGCACTGTGATGCAGACCAACAGCCTGTCTGATGCCAGTGTCACAGCTCAGCTTCGTGTCTACAGTTCCAGAGATGACACGCCTCTCTCTGATGATACAGTTGTCTTCACTGTTGCATGTAGCTATTTTCCCCTCAACAAGCCTGTTCTTTTGGAGGCCATTCATGTTTATCTGTATTCCAGTAACCCAATGCAGGATGGATATGACGAATTTCTGCCCAACATTCCAACTTATGTTATGGGCCTGGGCATCATTCGCTTGATCAGAGACATTACGGCCCTCAATAACAACAAGCATACAATGCTGGAGGTCACTGAGCATGTCTGTGATGAGAAGAAGACATCTACTTTTGAGTAAGCCAAGCAGGTGCTATTGTCCGCAGTTTAATTCTCACAATTTTTTCAGGGCCAACTTTAATGGATCCACCTCTTGCTAGAGCTGAGTCCCATTGCCAACCTTGCAGTCCACTGTGCAGGTACTCAGGACTTTTCATGACATATGCCATGACAGCATGCTCACTGCTGAGGTTGAGAGTCTCACATTTAATGCACTCCACACTCCTCCAGCTGCCAACAGAGCTGGCACTGGATTTCCTTCTGCCATGCCTCCTTCTAAAAAGTGCAAGTACAATGCTTACAGGCTTTCTTTGTGAGTCTGACATGTCCTCCACAGCTCCACCTGAAGATCACTTACTGAGCTCCATTCTAGGTCTGCCAAAAGTGCTACTGGCAATGCACTTATCAAAGCTGCACTGTTGGCTGCCATCACAGACTTTGCCACATCTTCTACTCCTTTGGGTAGCAGCTCAGTTCCTAGCAAAGAGTTGCCTGTGCCCACGGTGGGCATTCTTGAGCCAGGAGAAGTTGTTAGAGGTGTCAGTGCTGTTTCAGCTGCTGTGCGTGCTCTTAATGATCACAAGCAGCCTGAGAAGGAGGAGACCACAGCTCCTTCTGCCAAGGTCATAGGAAACAAGAAATCTCGGAACTAATAAGCAGTTCTCTCTACCATTTTATGTACTGAATATTGTTGTCGCTCTCTGTGTGATTGTAGTTTTATATGATGTATACATTGCACTTGCCACTGTGTCTGTACTGCTTGTGTGTTACAAAAGAGGCTTCAATGGTGTCCTATTGCCAGAAGCTAAAGTTCTATATGTATGTTCTGCTGCTGCCCCATTTCTGCTCAATGTATTTAAAGAGGTCAGTCTCTTGCACTGCATGCAAACATTGTGCTAAGCTATGTGTGCTACTGATATCATGACATACTCATTTTATTGCCTCTTTCGCAGTAAGCTCTATCTATGTTACACTCACTGTCATGCTACTTCTGAAACTATATGTAGAATCTTCACATCCTGTTGACAGCAGTGGCCACATTTCTGGCACATCTTTAAACTCTCCTGCCCCAGTGGAAATATACTTAGACTCACCGCAAACTCTATTTGTGATGCTCACTGGCGAACAACAGTCTAGAGGCTCTACTCACCATTATCTCACAGTTTGAATTGGTCCATCATTTCTCTGTAGAACAATGAGGGTGCTGTTTGTGCATGTCTTTAATTTTAGAAGACATACCATGCTTACTCTTACTTTCAGGTGCCTACTTTCACTCAACTGTGACCAATATCCCTTTTCAGCTCCTGCAGCATACTATCCTTGCAAGCTATCCCTTTCAGTGACAGTGAGCAGTCAAATGTGGTCAAGTTGGTTCCTGCAGACTAGGGCTATGCGGGCCACAGTGCAAATGCTTGGTGGGTACAATTTCTTTGTTTCTGGCCATATTACAAAACTATTTTCTGCCATTTGCATAACTTCAGTATAAATGTTTTGCTTATAATGGCATAGTTAGTGTCAGTAAAGTATCAATATCTGACAACAACAAATGCTAACTTTATATCTAGTATAATAATATATAAAACATAAATCAAAGTTTGCAGGTCTTAAAAGCCTGGCTTAAGAGACTCTAGAACACAAACAATCTGATAACGGACATTTTTCTCTGAACAATTGTCTGCAGGGCCATCCACACTCAAGAGATGTGCTGTACCTCCATTCTGGAGCCACACAAACCTGATATCAATGATGGTTGCACCTGCACCATCTCACAAGCAGCAAACATTGCCATTCCACAGAGTCCCCTGAGATCAGAATATCCAATGGCCATAGAGGTGGCATCGCCTCAGGTGGAAACACCTAGGGCAAGCACAAGTTATTTGTATGAGAGTGGTTTACATGCCACTAATGGAGACCTTGATATGTAGCCCACAAGGCTGTCACTGCTGAATAAATGATGTCTGAGGACTACAATGTCCATAAACTACCTTGCCTCAGAGTCACACACAAAAACTACCTAAGAGTGACCCCCCAGAGTGACCCCCCATAGTTGCATAAGATAAACACTAGCTGTGTAAACCAGACTGAACGCATGTGCATAGGACTAAATTCAACATAATAACAATGACATTCAACATGACAATTTCAATAAAGATAAGCATTGAAACACGCTGTCGGACGTACTTCTGAACCATCATTTTGCAACACAATGGCCAAGAAGACCGAGCTAGAACTACCAAACAAGCTATGGGAGAAGATACTCCTTATTGCAATATTGGTTGACCCTGAAACCATTCTGGTGAATTGCCAGCAAACTCTCTGCCTACAAGCCATATATGCAAGATCACGCCAAGTACTCATCCATGAGACAATAGTATGCGATGAACCCCCTGAAAACAGCGAAGGCTTTGCCCAGCATATACACTGCAGCATCGACCAAAAACCCCACCTGTTACACATCTTCACCCACTCACTCAAAATTGACAAAAGATCAGAACTCGGCTACAAAGAAGAGAAATGCATGCACATAATGTTGACTCTGGCCACAATACAAGAGACAAAATGCCTTCCTAACTTCCACTTGCTCCACATCATATTCCGCACATGGCTGCCTTCTCACACCTAGTACTGGTCTTAACGCCTGGTACAAGAATGCTAGTTTTATACCACATCTGATCGTTCCACAACTACTCTTCACTGTTTGAGGTCCTAGTGGCCTGTCAGAACCTCTGATCTCTAACCATATGCCCAATCGATGGATTCACACTGTCAAGTGACTCCACCTCTGCACAATAGCGCCTCTACACCCTCCAACTTCCATTGATCATGGAGCGTCACCTGCTCTAGGCCACCACTGTCCTTTCCTCTGCAATGCAGTCCCTACACGATCTCCACATAGGCATGGAAATTGACCTTCTCAACATGAGCCGAGATGACGGAATTCTATTCCCACCAAACCACCATTCTATCAGCCTCTCTCGCAGAAGTAGTTTGGATGTCATCGCACAATGCAGCAATCACTGATAAAGCTCTGTGACATAATTAAATTGTTCCTGGTCCAACCAGAACACCTTCATATATTTTTCATATTGCCAGATGCGCCATTATCCTTTCTATCCCCCGATCTGAACACTATCCCATGGACTGAGATCATGGCTACCATAATGAGAAAACATACCTGCAACACAACAGTCTGGCCAGTCCACTACCCCCAGACAATGCTTGCAGAGATCAGCTGGTCCAACTAGAGTTATGTGGGCCATAGCATATATGCTTGGCAGATACAGTTTCTTCATTTTTTTATGCTGAAATATATGTAACCATGCCACAAAGTGGCTGAAGGCAGTTATATTCCAGGCTCCACTTATTCTCAACTGGAAAGCTCTTTTAGTCTAGCCTGTCTGAGCTAGAAAACAGAACAGAGATCCTGGAGATAGTTTCTGTAACCATGCCACAGAGTAGCTGGAGGCAATTATGACCCAGACTCTACTCAATCTGAACTGGGTTGCTCTACTTGTACAGTCTGTCTGAGCAAGACAGATTAGAGTCTTTTAACAAATT
>NW_006767632.1:3869003-3969332 GCF_000300595.1 Phanerochaete carnosa HHB-10118-sp | reverse complement strand
CCGCCAGAGCGCGTACTCTCTCACACCGGTGCTAATGAGCACTTGTGGATGGAGCGGCGTCTAATTCGACCCCTGCCGACCCCTACTAGTCCTCATAACCACTAGAGGAAACAAAGGATTTGGTTCAACGGGCAAATAACTCCTCTCCACGGAGCTCGAGTCTTAAAGCGGGGGTACTGTCACAAATTCGCCCCATACAAGTGCCTATTATATTCTTAGCGCTCATCATCGCACAAAAACACGATCACGTGACCTACACGGTCACATGCATATCACGGGACCTAGATCATCAGATAGATATGATGGGATCAGTAGATAAGATAACTACAAGTCCAGAACTTGTTCTAGACCAGTCACATGTCATGACATCATGAATGATGTCACCTGGTGGATAGCTTAGCCTAATGGAGATACTCCAACGGTCATTATCCCTCGTATTACTAAACATAATGGTAGTGTATTAGTAACGAGTCACGAGTAGTCACATGAGCACTTAGTAATGTAGAGTACCATAGGTCCTACGTAGTGTCAGGGGTCTTAGATTACTTGTATATAAGGAGCGTCGTCTGAGGCTTAAGACCTCAGACTCAACAACTTCGTTGATTCTTAGTATCTGCATCTCTCTCTACTTACACCCCTCGACTTCAAGTCCTACCCTTCAAGTCTATCAGTAAGGTGAGTATAGGAGTTGTGATACAAAGTGTCTTCGTCAACTTCGACTCGTGAATGAATCTGATAGATGTGTGACCTTTCCATGTTCTCAAAAATGTTCTTGATTGTATCTGCCACAAAGTAGGCTCTTCGGTCTTCAATCCATGATTTGAAGTGTCCACCGTTGTAGCCCCATTCTGCTTCCTCCTCATTGTTCGCTTCAAGAACAATAAAGTACACCATTTGCTGTAGAAGTTCTTGCATCATGGAACTCTCCAACTGCAGGATGATGCAGCTATTGAGGATGCTAACACAAGCAGTGTGCTTCTCCAGTCAGTTTAAAGCACTGTGACTCAGCCACCAGAGTTTTCTGTAGGAGCATGCGTAGATTTCCTGGCAAGGTGTCAGCTGGTGTGATGATCTTCCAGCCTGGTCACCGTTCGCTTTGATTGCAAAAGTGATTTCAGAGCTCGATGTAAGAATATAATGCTTTCGCCGATGAGATGTCGAATGTAGTGTCGCCTAGTACTCCGGTAATGGCTGCCTGTTTTGACTGGCTCCTCTTAGATAGCTCCTCTCAGACTGCCTCCTTTACATCATGAAGTCAACTGTCGAGGCATTGTGCAACTGCCTGAGGTTGCCAAACTGGTGCTGTGTTGTCTTGGCCAAACTGAACTGAGATTCTTGCCATCCAACCTGCCAAGTTGTCCTCAGTTTGCAGCATCTCCAAAGTGTCTCTGACCACATTCTAATTAGCCCATCTGGTGGCTGAGTTGCGAGGGTCGTGGTCTGCCAGAGTTGCTTTAGAGCTGAGGTGGTACACAAAGAAGCTTTGGTGGAATCAAATGTCATTGTCTAATGTGGCTTGCAGCTCTTGTAGGAGCAATATTTCACATATTAGTAACTTGTTTAGCAGCTGGATAAGGCTGCTTTAGGCCTATAAAGGCTGTCTGGCATTCCTTGGCATATTTGGAACCTCTAAATAACATAGAATATGCTATTAAGCATATGCCTTATATGAAAGACACAGTATAACATAGCATGTTTGGGCGCTTATTTTCGTTTTATGTCAGACAACATACAGAGCATGTTTCCAAGCATATTTGTTATACAAAACATATGACCTAACATGTTTGAGCGCTTATTTTTGTCTTATATCAGGAAACATGCAAAACATGTTTTTGAACATATTTGCTATATGCAACATATATCAGAACTCAAAAATGCATGTGTTATTCACAAAATACTCACCAGAAGCCAGCTCTTTTTCAGATATACATGGTTGCACTTCTAGATTCAAAATAAGTGCCCATTGCAGGAATTCAGCTTTGCAGGCAATTCTACATTCTCTTCTGGCTTTCTCCCTTGCAGAACTATCAGGGCAAATAGTAGCATGAATATTATAAGAGCATCATCGGCAAAAAGGAATGGAGATTATATTGCATTATAAACTCAAAAATCACTAAAAATCGCATTATAACGCATTATAAATGCCTGACGGTGCATTATAATGCATTATATTTGACCACCCAATGTGCCAATGATATATGTAGATTTGTAGAGTTCTTCATGGTCTCCATATCATTCTGTGCATCGAATGATGTTCAAACTTCAAAAGGGCACCAGGTACAGGGCTTCCCACACCTTCTACAGTGCTTGGAAGATATTAGAATGGTCCTGGATGTATATATATATATATATACCGTATATTAGTGTGGTGGAGCAGCTTAGAGGAATGGGGAATATGTAGTAATGCATGCAGGGCTCAAAACCCTCAAAATGGGAAGGCATGAAAACTTGTACACTCTTCTGTACCTTCTACACACCTTCTAAATTCTTACAAATATTAAATATACTGCCCCAATGTTGGGGAAAGATTTATAGAAGTTTACAAGACTCTAGCATATATGTAAGGGATTGAAATATATCTTCAAATGTCAAAAACATCACAATCTGGCCTTCAAGCACTATAGATGCAGGCACACCAAGACTTGAAGTGCAATATGCATCAATTGCAGCTAGGTACATGCTATTTGGACATATATTAACCCTCCCAGGTGGTGACCCACCTCATACCTGTGTTGTGAAAGCCAGGCACACACCTGTACAAGTTTGATGCTTTCAGAGTGCTCAGAATCTCACCAACAGGCCATCCCTGGGTTAACCAATGCACCACACCCTCAATATATATATATATATATATATACCTCAGCAGATAAAAGGCTTTGTTCAGGTTGCTGGATCACTTCTAATTCTGGAAGAAAATGGGTCGCTATATTCAATTCCAGGATAAAATTGGTCACTATGAGTGACTCAGCACTTTACATATTATTTGATATTGCCAGGAATGAACCACAATACTCTACCACACTGCAGATATATAGCCAACCTTGCCTATAGTTTCTGCCATGCTTTCAATATGCCTGCTAGCTTGATATCATTTTAGTGAGTGAGTTGCTCAGGCACCAGCTAGTTTTCCGGTAGCGAAAGTTGATTGTGATCCTCGGGCGTCCAGCCGTACAGTATCGCATTGAACATCGACTGGACTGCAACGCCATCATCGTCATCGTCGGCGAATCAGCACATGATCCAACAAGAGGCAGGGCGGGGGAGGACATGACGACATTCACAAAGTAACTCCATCGCGTTGAACCTGACGCTCGCGGCCGGCGTCGTGATCATAGCGCACAGAAACAGGCTCGCGCCCATGAGCGCGCTCGACCCGACCATCGCCCACCGACGCCCGATGCGCGGCACCTCGATGAGCGCCGTGCCGAGGAGCACCCCGGGCACGCCCACGACGGCGATGACGACGCTGCAGGCGGCGCATTGATCAGAGAAACTCGCGCACACACGACGCCAATCAGAGCAGAAAACTCAACTAGTTCCGGGGCACCTCCGCCGTGCTGAGGTCCTGCGCCGCGCCGCGCTTAGCAAGGAACTTAGGTTAAAAGTTGCCCGCGATGACGAAGCCCCTGTGTGTATGCGAGTCAGACAATGGTTGCAAGCAAACGAGAACGCGGCGCGCACACACACTCACCAGTAATCCGCCGCGTAGCACACCCACGTCAGCAATGTCAGGCGCACCATGTACCCCGAGCTAAAGAGCACCTTGAGGTGCCCATCCATTGCAGGCACCCTCACCCCCCTCTCCTTACTCTCCCTCCTCCCCTTCCTCAGGCGGCGGCACCCAATCCCCACCCTCACTCATCCCCTTACCCACACGCGACGCCCGGCCCGCCGCCTGCACAAACCGCGCGTCGACCGCCTCGAGCTCAGTAACACCGAGCGCCACCGCGCCCGTTCACGCGCGCAATGCACCGCACGACCTCGCATGCCTCCGCGTAGCGGCCCTTGCCGACGAGGAACATGGGGCTCTCGTAGAACGTGAAGAGGAAGAAGCGCGCAAAGAACGCGGCGACGGACAGCGCGCCGAGCGTGTAGAGCGCGTAGCGCCACCCCGCGTTCAACGAGCGCGTGCAGCAGGTGCCCGCGGAGACGGGTGTTGCAGGAGAGAGGGCGGAGCAGGCGGGGAGGGCGGTGGAGCAGGCGAAGGTTGGGACGAGTGACCAGGAGATGAGGGACGTGGTGATGACGCCTGTAGGAGCAGTCGGCCTATGTACTGTGGTTGAGGAGGAATGAGAACGCACCGATGGGCTGGAATACGCTCAGCGCGGCCAGCAGGTACCGCCGGTCCTATGAAACGGGCCTCGTAGGGCAACAATTCTCTAAGGTTTGGTATGTCTGTACTTACGTTGGGCAGAAACTCTAGCACAATTGTCGCATCGATGGGTACATTGCCACCATGCCCAAATCCGACGAAAAATATGATGGCGCAGATAGAGCGCCAGCTGTCGAGAGCACCGAGGATCATGCCTGTAGGCGCATGTGACAGTTAGTCTCGGCGGATGCGATTTAGCAACCCCGACGAGGTAAGAACGTACCGAAGACGGCAATGATGCCGACGGTGAGGTTGAATGCCCAGCGGCGACCGATGATGTCGACGAGGATGCCCCAGGTGAAGGCACCGACGGTGAGACCGGCCGAGAAAGCTGGACGATGATGTTAGTCTTACACAGAGACTACAGGGTACGATGCAGCGACTTGCCAGAGAAAATATCGCCGTACTGCTCGTCTGTCACGTCGAGTTCCTGCTGTATGCGGGGCGTGACGAGCGAAAAGGCCTGGGCCCACATGAGGTCGAGGGCGTAACCAAAGCCGCAGAGGAAGAATCTGCTGCCAAGTGAGCAACAGGACGAAAACGGGCTGGGGGAGGGGACGGACATGCACCACTGGTAGCGACCCATGCCGGTCTGTTCGAGGGCGCGGTTGATGAGCGCGGTCTTGGCTTCTATGGCGGTCTTGCCCTTGAGGTCGTCAATGGCATAGCCGACGCCTTCGAGGTCCGTGCTGTGACGCTGCAAAGTGGCGGGCGCAGCGGTATCATCGGGCATCTCCTCAATGTCGAATTCGGTGTTGCGCGAGTGGGAAGGCCAGGCGTGCAGACTGTGAGGAGGTATGGATGGCGGGTGGGGGATGAGCGAGGCTGAGGAAGGGCCAGAGGGAGGAGAGGACGGAAGGAGGGTGTAGTTGCGCCGGACTGACATGGCGGCGAGGGTGGTATAAGGAGACTGAAGCTTGATCGCGGAGAGGGATTAGGATATAGATAGACTTGCGATAGGCTCTCTAGGCAGGTGACCCGGCAGCAGCGTGGGCGGATGGATGTCCAGCTGGCGGGCAGACGAGAAGGGAGAGACAGGCGTGGTAGTGATCTGAGATCAAGTTCGTCCCTTGGCATCCAGTGCGAGAGTCGTTGCAGGCAACGGGGCAAGCGAGAGGAAGCGACGCGTGAAGAGAGCAGTCGCTGTCGTGGTTATGGTCGAAGCTGAGGAACTCCTGGGAGCAGGGTCCATATTGCTTCGCTCGCGATTCGCCACACAAGACCCTAAATCACCCTGCTCCTTCTGCGCCTGCTCTAATTCCTTCTGCCGATGCGCCTCTTTCCTTTGCCTGGCGTACGGCAATGGCTGTGACCCTCTTGAGGCGCTGCTCCTCGAACTGACGTTTGATCTCTGCGTCGGCGCTGGGCTCGCGCGCTCGACAGACAAGGTCTAGTTCGAGAGCCTTCTGTGCTTCCTCTGCGCGATATGCGTCCCTGGCTGCCTCCTCAAGCGCATTCAATTCTTCTTTCTGACGATGCGCGGCTTCAAGCGCAGCCCACTTGTCTGCCTCGAGCAGTTTCCAGACAACATCGGGGACACCGGGGTTGCGCCCCTGCGACGAGGGAAAGGCCTCTTCATATCGAGTAGCGAGCTCCGGCATCCAGGCGGCGGCGCGCGTTGCGCACGCATTGAGGATCTCGTACGCGTCAACCTTTGGGGGATTGAGGTGCTGCGCGGGGAGCGTGCCCCTGGAAGTGGACACCGACGGCAGGTTCGTGGCGAGCGCAACTCGTTCGTCGAGCATTCCGGCGATGCAGCAGATGGCGTCTAGGCCGGACAGCAGGAGCTTCGTCGCCTTGGCAATGTCTACAGCGCGTTTGAATGCAAGTCGCACCATCTGCTTCCCGAGTGTTTTAACGTCCCGTGCGTTACCCCACGACTCCAGCGAAGAAAGCTGCGCGATCAGCGACAACATCTGCTTGTACTTGTCCGAGCTTGTCGCCCCAAACGCCGCGCATTCGATATCGTCCTTCGCGAGGCCCTTCCCCAATACCCCGAGACAGTGCTCTGGTGACATGTTGTCGAAGTGTATCTCCTCAGGGAATCGACTCGCAAGTCCGGGGTTCGCAGCTAGCGGCGTGTTGATCTCTTTGCCGTATCCGGCGATAATGACGATTAGTTCTTCGACGAAAGCCTCCTGCGTGAGGATCCCGACGAGTTCATCGACTGCCTCTTTTGCGTACGCGCCCTCGCTAAGACGATACGCCTTGTCGATAAAAAGAACCTTGCCCAGAGCTCGTTCAAAGACCTGCTTCGTCTTCGGCCCTGTATGTCCGACGTATTGTCCTACCAGGTCGGACGCGGAGCACTCGATGACTTCTGCGGATGAGAGGAAGCCCATATCGTAGTAAACCTGACCCATCCGACGCGCCGTGGTCGTCTTGCCGTCGTGTTAATATCAGCACTCCGGCTTATATATGGATATACTCACCAGGGGGGCCCTTGAATACGAAGTTAGTAGGGATGAGATGCCGCGCCTCCCGTGCCTCCCGCCCGCGCCGCTTGGTAACGCGTGCGATGTTCTGGTACTCCCCACAATCTTCTCGCATCCGACCATATCCTCGAAAAGCTTCTTGAGGTTTGTATCTGCCCTTTCCGCGCGGTTGAAGTTGGGTTCAAAGTCGAAAGGCTCGAAGATAACCAAGACGCTCCCCAAGAGCTGGCGGTTTTGCTGATGGAAGCTTGCTGTACGTAATTTGACCCCCCCCCCCTCTTCGTCCCGAATATTTCGCGCAACCCTTGAGAGCCATTGTCAGTGGTGTGCGATTGCGTACGCACGACGGTGTGTGCCGTGCATTGTCGCCTGCGTGTTGTCGTGGTGTGCTACTTGCTCTGCGTGTAATGCTGCATCTTGGACGCGCAGTAACGCGTCGTGGGCTGGGGCATCGAGTTTTGGCACGTTTGGCGCGGCCTGCACTGTGCTTCTAGTCCGCAGCTCGCCTTGACGACCTCGCGCAGCCTCCGTTGCGCCCGGTCATGCCGTATCCCCGGATGTTCGTGCGAGAGCGTGGCAGTCTTGACGCATCATCGTGTCATGCACAGTCAGCCGCCGTCAGCACTTGACGCCACTATACAGCTGTACACGCACGTCGAGGCTATTGTCGCGCTGTCATCGCGTTATTCGGCTTCAGCGACGCGTCGCAGTAGTCATGGTTGGCTGTGGCACCCGCAGACCGCTCCCGTGCTATGCAATGCGACGGGCCGTGACTGCAGAGCTGCGAAAGGGATCTAAAAGAATAGAAAGGCCAGCATGCAGTTGAAAAGGAGAGACGTACCTTTGCTTGAAGCAGCTAGTGCCTCTGCGCCCTAACCTCATCGACCTGGTCGCCTGTAATCCCACAGATATTGAAAGCAATTAATCTAGCCACGAACGCACTCCAAGGTGATACTTCAGGTACAGCTCGCGATATTGTGATTGAATTCTGGACATACTGCTTGTCGGCTCTGCTGAGAGAGCATCGCACGGCGTTGTGAGACCAGTCGACCAATGAGCACCTGGAAAGCGACCCTGGAAGCTGACGAGGTCTGGCCCGGCGAATTACGACACCCAGCCTGCCGTCCGCGCAGCCGTACTGTATGCACGCATCAGACTAGGCCCAGGGCGAATCTGGCCTCTGGGGTCGCCGGTGAGAACAGCAGCCTATACGGAGACAAGCTGCGGTCGGGGAGGATCATGGGCACAATACGGTCGCGGGAGCAGCGCAAGAAGAAGTGATCATGGGCTGGAGAGTCGTCAGCTGGCCCGTCTTCCCTCGTTCAAAGGGCGATGCGACTCCAAAACGCACGGGCCGCCGCGACGCGTGACTCGTGATGTGACGTCACGCGATTTGCCCAGTTGTTCCGCCCGCCAGGTCGCTCACTGACGGCTACCACCGATGACCTCAGAGGGCGAGCAACACCTTGTGCTCCCCTACGCTTCCATTCCCCCAGACCGCATCTATAAGACGCGCCATGTCTCCAACTATTCCCCAGTGCCGAAAGCAAAACCGAGAGCGACTCGGACACCGACCATGACGCTGCTGGCCTTTGTGCTCGCCGCTCTCCTCTTCCTCGTCACGCCTCATGTCGTCCACACTGCGGTTACAGATGGTCCTCGTATACTTGCAGAACCCCCGCGGCACAGCACAGGCCTCACCGACGCCGTTCAATGGGACAATTACACACTTTGGATCGAGGGTCAGAGGGTCTTTCTTCAGTGCGTGTCCTTCTTCCTCAGCATACATATCTCTGACATATAACAGCTCGGGAGAGTTTCATACCTTCCGCTTGCCCGTCCCTGACCTCTGGCTCGACATATTTCAGAAGATGGTCGCCGCCGGGCTAAACGGCGTTAGGTGCGCCCTTGTGTTCTCGTGTGCGCACATTCCGCTAATAGACAGCCAGCATATACATCCATTGGGCATTAACAAATCCTGCACCCGGCGTGCTCGACTTCAACGACTGGCGAGACCTGCAGCCAGTATTCAAGGCAGCTGAGCAGGCGGGCATATTCATCGTTCTGAGACCAGGTATGTGTCATTCCACCTTTCCTCGCGCCCACCCTGCCGTGCCACGATTTGATTTTTTATGCCTAGGTCCCTACATCAACGCCGAGACAACTGCGGGGGGCCTTGCCCTCTGGACGACCAGCCTCACCACGAGTGAGCTCCGGACGAATGCCACAGACATTGAAGAGTCTTGGATGCCGTACGTGCAGCGCATCATCAACGAGGTGTGCGACAGCCCGCCTAGCTCAAATAAGTTTTAAGCTCACGCGCATTGACTCGTCCCGCAGTCGAAGCCGAACCAGGTCTCCGACGGTGGAAGTCTTATCGCTGTGCAAGTGGGTAAGTGTGCTATTTCCCTGCGTCATCTTGTTTTCTCGTGAAGCCTGCCGCCGACGAACTTTTCTCTTATCAGACAACGAGTACTCGCAATCACCGATTCAACGCGCCGAATACTTCGCACAGCTCGAGGCGACGTATACGTCAAATGGCATTGTTGTCCCGCTGACGTACAACGATCCCGGAGAGGGTCTCAATTTCATCAATGGCACTGGCGCAGTCGATATCTACGGCCTTGATTCCTACCCGCAAGGCTTCGACTGCAGCAACCCAACGAGGTGGTCACCCGTCGTGACGAACTATCACTCGTACCACGAGGAGGCCGACCCCGGCACAGTGTGGTACATGCCTGAGTTCCAGGGAGGAAGCTTCGATCCGTGGGGCGGTCCTGGCTACGACGCATGCGAAGTGCTCACAGGGCCGGACTTCCAGGACGTGTTCTACAAGCAGAACTGGGCGTCGAACGTAAAGATGATTTCGTATTACATGCTCTACGGGTGCGTCCTTTTGTTTAGCTGGTGGAAAAACTGCTGATAGCCGTACAGCGGTACGAACTGGGGTGGTATTGCTGCACCCGTGGTCTATACCTCGTACGACTACGGTAGCACTCTTCGCGAGAACCGTGCCCTTTCGCCCAAGTTCGACGAGCTCAAACGCCAGGGTCTCTTCCTGCGCTCATCGCCCGAGTTCCGTAAGACCGATTGGATCGGCGACTCAAGCACCGGTGTATCAGTAACGAGCACGAACAACGCGAGCTTTGTGACGTTACTCAGGAATCCTGATACTGGCGCACAGTTCGTAATCGTCAGACAGGCGGACAGTACTTCGACGTAAGTCTGAACGTGGAGTCCAATTCAACGTTTACTAAGGAGCGCGTAGATCAAACATCGCTTTCAACCTGACGCTCTCTACGTCTGCAGGCACACTCACGATCCCGCGCACGCTTTCGTCAGGCATTCAGTTGGACGGCCGTCAAAGCAAAGTCGTTCTGGCCGACTATACCTTCGGAAGCCCTGCGCACTCCAACAAGCTTCTATACTCGACTGCGGCAGTGCTCTTTGCAGGCAGCATCGGCGGCATCGATACAGTATTCCTGTACGGCGACACCAACCAGGGGCACGAGTTCGCGTTCTCCTCGGGCAGCAGCCAGCCGACCACCGTTGCGTTCGCTCCAGGGTTCAAGACCGGCCTCCAGGTCGTAAGCTCACCGAAAAGTACAGCAAGCCCGCTCGTGCTCTGGGCAGATACGCAAACAGCTTCCACATTCTTCGCGCCTGCTGTCTCGACCGGCGCCGCGACGTTCACGAACTATTGGCAGTTTGGTACGAACGAGACGGTCCTCGTTGGCGGGCCAATGCTCGTGCGGAACGCCACGGTGTCGGGCTCACGCCTGGCGTTACGCGGAGACCTGAACGCGTCGACTCCGCTGACGCTCCTGGTGCCCTCGTCGGTGTCGACCGTTAGCTGGAACGGTGCGAACGTCGCAGTGAAAAGCTTATCCGGGGCACCCACTTTACCTGGCGCCAAGCTACTCGAGGGCCAGCTGAGCTTCTCTCTCGGCAAGGGAAGCGTCAGTGTTCCAGCCCTAACGGGATGGAAGTTCAAGGACAGCTTGCCCGAGGTGCAGAGCGGGTTCGACGACGCCAACTGGACGGTCGCCGACCACACGACGACGAACATCACAACCAAGCCATTGTTTGGTGACGGACGGGTTCTTTATGGTAAGTGCGCTTGTGCGTCGTCGATTGTGTACAAAGCTAAAGGACGATCGTCATAGAATGTGATTACGGCTTCTGCGAGAATGTTGTGCTCTGGCGCGGACATTTCAACGGCATCGGCTCTGAGACGTCGGTGAATCTGACCATCAACGGAGGGAATGGTAAGTGCTCATTATCGATGCCTGCTCCAGGAGCCGTATTCACAACATCACACCTACAGCGTTTGGTGCATCGGTCTTTCTCAACGACGTCTTCCTTGGCACGACAAATGGGAGCGCGAGCGTCGAACAGACGAACGCCTTGTACTCCTTCCCTGATGGCGCGGTCAAGACAGGGACGGATAATGTAATTACAGTTGTCCAGGTACGTGTCTGCGCGAAAGGGCATAACAATCCATTGGCTGATTGGCGTTTGTTTCTCGTAGGATCATATGGGTAACGATGAGGACCCTAATGGTAGGTCGTCGTACAGCTGCGCAAGGACTTCACGCTGATCGTTATGTAGAACGCTCCCCTCGTGGAATTCCCGGCTTTCAGCTCAACAGCGGCAATTTCACGACGTGGAAAGTTCAAGGCAAACTTGGCGGCTACACAAAGTGCGCGCCATTGTACATAGTCTCATTTTACTGCTTACACCTGGACGCTCGTAGCTACCCCGACAAAGTCCGCGGCATTCTGAACGAAGGCGGCCTGTTCGGCGAGCGCGAAGGCTGGCATCTGCCAGGCTTCGATACATCCTCGTGGGCATCACGCTCGCTCTCGTCCGGGCTGCCGAACGACACCGCGGGCGTCGGCTTCTTCGTCACCACTTTCAACCTCGCCGTCCCGCAGGGGGTGGATGCCATGTTCAGCTTCGTATTCGACAATAACACCGCGGTGCCCGCCGGCCAGGCTTACCGTGCGCTGCTGTTCGTGAACGGGTGGCAGTACGGAAAGGTGCGTGCTACTTTACAGATCCTAGATGATTTTGTCGGTTGACTAGGCATACGCGATACAGAGAGTGGCGAACATAGGACCGCAAGCGAAATTCCCTGTGCCGTCAGGAATCTTGGATCATAGCGGCAAAAAGTATGTTGAGAGCTCCGTATGTTTCTCCTGCACGGGCGCTGACTCTTCATCTCAGCACTGTTGCGATTGCCCTGTGGGCCCTCGAGAACGCGGCGGTCTCTCCGACGCTCGAGCTTGTTCTGGACGAAGCAGTCGAGGGTGGGGTTGGACAGGTCGCTGTGAATAATCCGGCTTGGACGCCTCGTGAGTAAAGTGGCTGTGATAGTCAAGCAATGAGCGGGACGTGCAGACACTTGATTGTAAAAGCATGTAAAATTAAAGCCTGAATTCTCTATCACAATGATCGGCGTGGCGGTCCTAGCACGCGAAAGGGGATCATCAACTCGAGCCACTACCAAAGCCTCCATTTCCTTCGGTTTAACGAAGTATGAGCAGAGTAATTGCTATAAAGTTAGTGATCCAAAAACGTTTGGCTTTAGTTTCGGCAACTTCCTTGTCAGCCTGCGCCCGGGCTTCGTGGTTGTGTTTTCTGCCTTGAACGTCTCAGACCTGACTCCTGAGCTGGTACACGCTACTTCCGGGTGAACCGTGCTTCGACGGCACTTTGTGTGCGCTACCACTGACGTCGCACAAGGGCGTGAGTTTGCGGTCGCGGAGGCAGCAATCTTCCCGAGGTAGAGAAAGGTCGCCAGGTAGACCTTCTTGACTTGCCTTTCGGGATAGGTGCGTGTCCTAACAGCCCTCAACATGTTGAATTACAGAATTGACGAATCGCAGTGAGTGCCGTGCCTTGCCCATGTAGGTGCTGCCATATGACGTCCTATGGTATTAACAGCTAGAGCGTCATGTCGGTAAGCGCGGCGTCGGAGTGGACACGAGGAACTTACCAAGCTCAGAAAGACCAGAGGTTCTAGGCGGGACGATTGTCAAAAAGCCGTATTGCCGTCACCAATACTTCGAGATCTGACGCAGTACCGTTGATGGCTTGACTCTGGCAGAGAGGAGGGTGTGCGCGCGTAGCGGCACCAAGGGTCATTGTGCAGTCGTCTTGCGGACACCTATCACGTCCAGCTACGCGTCTCGAAGACAGCGTTGCATTATTACGGAGAAAATGGGAATATAATTTAAAGCCTCTGTTGGGAAGCAAGTATCGGGTTTCGATGTACATCCATCTGGTGCGCACTCAGCAGCATGATATTGAGCGCAATTAGGCTTCTGCCAAGCTTACCTCTGTCGTGGACCGACGTCGCGGCTTATTAATGTTGAGCACCCAGCGGCAAGTTGAACCAGGATTACTATTCCGCTCCGGGCCGGAGAATGTGGGCCCTGAGAATGCTCTGCGGCAGGCGATATCTGTGTCTCTGTCCCTGGACCGTGGCACCGTTGGGCAAGCGTCTTTCTTCATATCCCTGACCCGATGTGCGGAAAACGGATGCACATAATACCGACCATGAGCCTGTTTCAGGGCTCTCCGGACGCGCAGAAGGCTTGGCGATGCAGCATTCGCATTCAGATGTCCAGAGGCAAACAGACAAATCAAGAGGTCCAGTGTACCTGCATACGAAACCTGCGTCGTATCACTCGTCTCAAACGCATGCATTGGATGTCGCAGCGGGATATATGTCATGGTTAGGAGGTATTTTTCTTCGCCTCCATCGTGGATACCACATGCCGTGGAGCTCCCGCGTCGGGGCACAGATTTTGGTGATGCGTTGGACCCACTACGATGGATGTCAGTTGTCAGCTGGTCAGATAGGCCATCCAGAAACTACTTACAGTGGAACCCTAAGGGTTATGAGAGGCACGAGCTGTGCCTGATCAACAGCTAAGATGATAGACTTCGGGGAAGTTGGCGAGGCACGGTGCCTGGATGGTGCAGCAAGGCGCATCAGCTGATCCCATCATCCCGACGTCCCGGCGTCTGGGCCTCCCGACATCAACACATACTCACCGAGATATCTGCTTCAGTCCTCTATGTCTTGCGTACGGGCATACTGATTCTTTATGTGATAGCCTCAATGTGCCACACCGGACGCAGCATCTTCATGGCACTCACTAGCGCTGTGTGAGACACCGCGCGAGCTCAATGTCAATGCCACTGAGCAGTCAGAACAGTATCAAGGGTTCGAAATTGCTCACTGAATTGCTCAAGCAGTGGTTGCAATCAGACCAAACCGTGCGGCTCTCTTGGATGATAGATCATATTGATTGCAAGAACATACAGGAGGCAAACGAAAATTAGCCATTGCGCTGCGGCTTGGACGGACTCGGGGCGCTCGTGCGGGGTCGTCCGTCAATGTAAGTGGCTCCAAGTGCCCGCTTATTTTGATAAACCCATCGGGTGTAAGGTCCCCTCGACGGACAGTATGCACCACTGGGGCATATTGTCCATCGAGGCGAGCCTGACTTCTCGCAGCCAGAACAGACTCTTCATAGGCCGGTCCCCAGCAGACGATGAACGATTCTCGTGACGTATTCATTAGTAAGTGACGTAGCATGCTCCAGTGTAGTGGTGCTTATCTGAATATAAAGCTACGTAGCACCCTCGAAGTCAGTGCCCCATGCGCCAGACGTTGGAGAGCCATGCAGCCTATCATCTGTTCGACAAGGGTGCATGATCTGATTTAACGCCACCTGTTCCGCCGGAGGTTCGACTCTCTGATGAGGTCCTTTTATAGACCCAAGGATCCTCCAGCTGCGAGCATATCGAACACCCAAACGTCACCGTTCCCAGAGAACGAACAAACGATAAACCGTGAGTATTCTCGTTTTGCGGTATGATTAGTAACCAACGATTTGTCCACGATAAGTCCCGATAACGTCACGCAAGGTGCTGCTTCCACTCCCTCCCCCCGCTATATGGGCAAGCTTCCCGAGAGTTCAGCCAGGTCTGTGAGAGTATTCGTCACTTGTACATGGTCGAACCGACGCTTGGATCGTACTCGTAGCATAGCTTGGTCCAATGCGTGATTCTCTCGGCCCTTCTATTCGAGGAACTCGTGATCAGTACGTTCCATGTGGCATCAGAATTGAAGTCAAACTCACCATTGTTCCGTTTCAGACACCGATTACCCAGCGGCTCCTCTCCGTGGACCCGCCGTAAGAACCTTGAGCTCGGTCGGGCTAGTACATGGTCCCCTCTTCGAACCGCTACCAACATCGACGCTGTTTCACCTCGACCGATCTCGGTTAATGGACGACTGTAACGTTGAGAACAGTCGGGCGGCGAGATGACCGACCCCAGGGAAGTGAGGCTCGCGCGAAGACCGGTGGCAGTTGCCAGCGCAGACCAACACATTAAAAGATCTGATAGCGCGATCCTATTCGGTTCCCGGAGGGGCAAGACAGCCTACGGATCATCAGGACGGCGATGGGAACGCGTAATTTATGGTCATCGAGGCCATTTTTGGCCAGATGAGCTTTTGTCAGGCTGGCGCCCGGTTCGGTAGGACGAAGGCGAACCGCCGCTACAGAAATGGGACTCGCTCTCAGCATGGCAGTAGGTCTCCGTCGCTCAAGTTGGACGAATTCAAGCGGTCCACGATCATATACCGTAAGCATGCGTTTTCCTTACGGCACGATTCATCTGCGACGGTTTTTTGAATAAGCCTACGTCTTAGAGCCGGTGATTGGGACCTCATTTCTTACCAGTATCCTTCGCATAGCAGGTTATGGCATGTAAGGATACAACCCTCTCGGTAAGTCGTCCGGCATATGTGGACGACTGGGATATCGAAACAATGAGACGTCTCCCAAGACGTCGGTGAGGACACACCCTGGATTGATGGTGCACGCGTTCAGAGACTGAATTCGTCACAGTAGGGCACGGAGGACCGTATCTGTTGCGGTCTGTTTGGATAAAGTGCCGGTCAAGCCCGACGGACCGAGCCGACGGGGCAAGTCTCGGTGCTAATCAAGGCGCCGGTGCCGCTGCGCACGTACCAGCCTTTTCCGTTGCCAATCCTGACAACGTTGTTGTTTCGCTTTACGACGGCCCACCCATGCGGATACGTTCTGCGCTGACTCCCGAAGAACTTGACCGCCTGCCACATTTCTCTATCTCATATATCGTTTGCGCTGTAAGCCTCATAGTTTCTGATTTTGGCGACGCCAGGCAATTTGGTTCATGGACTATGCAGGTGCGCCTCTTACCACTTCATTGATGATCAGCCTCCTTATCGACTTGCAGACCACTGGCAGTGCCCGCGACACGCCCCGCTGAGGCACAAGCACACTCATCACTCGACTTACCTTCCTACCGAGCCTTTCTGGCCTCATCGAATGGAGTCGCAACCTCTGCCACCCGCGTGCTATCTTTCTGCGGGTGAGCAGGCTCTCCTACCTCGCACCTGCTTTCTCACTCAGTTTTTATGATCCTTTGGTTAGGCTACTGCTCTATGTATAGCATACTGGCCGGCAAGTGCCAGAAACGACACCACGGGCCGACCGTGCGGAAGGCTCGCGACTGGTTGCCATCTCCGTCAGTCCTATCGCCTCGCACCCCTGCCTCGCTACGAGTGGACGAAGATCGCGTTCACAAGGCCGACAGCCGCTTTCCGAGGACTCTCAGGCTCGAGTGAACGGCAGGGATGATCGGGACGGGTGTCGAAGCCAGGAACCGTACGTGTCACTGTTCTTGCAGTCGGCACAGCCCGCTGACCGACGTGCTACAGGATCCGACCCTGGCTGCGACCGCACACGAAGGCCACACGATAGGCCTGCTCGGCCACGGAAGGCGTACTCTAATCCGTCATTTGTCCTCGGACGGCCGCGCTTCCAGCAGTTCCGACTGGTACTCATGCTCAATGCTCAGCCTGCGAGCGGGATTTACGTCCGCGGCTTCTGTGGGGTGGCTGAAGACTCTCGCGCATGCGAATGGCCGTTCTGGGCCTTTGCACTGCCCGACATGCAGCAGTTGGAGCAAAGTGGCGAAGGCGGAACATCAATGATCCGGCCGGTCGCGGTTGAGAAGCGTCCAGCAGTCGTGAATGGGACGTAATAGCCAACAGTCATCACCGAGGTTCGATGCGGTACGTTAGGATAGAAGGAAGAAACAAGGTGCGTTCCCGAGCAAAAGGTCTTGTTTGACCTGCGCTGATGTAGTCTGACATGATGGCTGCGCTAGGAAGCAGGCCTTGCTGGGCAAGCCGCGCTAGCTCCGAGCATTGGCATTGCCATGGCTGTGCACACTGTCGCGAACCGTGAACAGCAGGCAAATCGAGCCCGCGAGTCAGCCTGATGGCAGCTGCGCTGCCCTTCGTGGCACGCACCGGGACGCGGTACCGGGCCTTCACAAAACCACACCGTCCGCCACTCAGTATACCTGTGCTCAGACCCACATCGTGATCCATGTCTAGAGTACTTGATGTGCATGAGACCGACTGTCCAAGCGTTCAAAGCCCGAAGTAGGGCAAGTACTAGTACTGTCCAATGAAAACTCGAGGCCTTTCTTGTCTTACGAAATCCCGGTGCTGTTCGGGCTTCCCGCATCGCCTGCTTGACAGGGGTGGCCTAGGCATGCTTGAGATGCGCAATGTCATCAATCTCGTCGTGCGTGAAGAAGCGCGAAGCGTTTTTCACGGACGCAAGCCTGGAGTGCACTGCAAGAGAACAAGGGCCGTTGGGCGTCTATTGGCCGGGCCCAGGCCCCGGGAGCTTTCTAGTCCACCGAGAACGCCGCAGGATTCAAGCGCGGCACGAGCAGGGTCTTCTGCAGGCCCGCTCTGGCATTGCTGTGCTCGCTCACTCTCGGCGCGTTTCTCCCCCCCTGCAGATCCAAGACTCGCAGGCCGAAACAGCAACGAAAAAAATTGAAAAGGTTTTTGCAGAGCCTAGCCAGGCCTGCGCGCCGGCCGCCAGCTCGTCAGGAGTTTGGTAACCACCCCACGGACGTCCGGGGGGCCAATTCGCCGGATATTACAGTGGAACCAAACGGAACAGCTCTCAAAAGCGATCGGCGCATGCAAAAGTGGAAAAAAAAAAGAAGCGTGTGGGACGTCCGGGCGCGATCGCGATCGTGGGCACTCGACCGCTGTCGCTGCGTTTTTCGACAGCCCGTGGCGGACGTGCGATGGACATGCCGCGGAGACAGTAAGCTTGTTGGACGAAGGACAGGCAGGCACAGAGCATGGGCTTTGTGGCGTCTGCGGTATACGGGCTCAGGCCCCAGGGCGATCAGAGATGTCGATGAGGCTGGAGCGGACCCGTTTTGCGGAGGAAGCCAAAGTTACAGTAACGTCGATCTGCGCGCGTCCCGCAGGGCCTCTGGTGCGCGCCCCGGGCGGCCACAGGCCGCACGATTTGGCGGCAGGGCTTGAGTTCTGGAGGTGTCGTCCGGGTGTCGCTCATGGATGTCTGGATGATGGTTATCTTCCAGTTTGCCTTTTCCAGTCCTTTTCCCCGCGGGGCGGACGCCGTCGGAAGCTGATGCGTCGGGCCGACGGGATCGCCCGAAACAGATGAACCAAGATCTCAAGAGAAACGGTGCGGATGATTGGTCGCTCCCGTGCGTTTATCTCGGAACCAAGTGGTGAGTGAGAGCATCCGATGATCCTGCCCAAGGACGAGGCAGCGAGGTTGGTCATCACGTCTGACCATCGCCGACGTGGTTACACGGGCGTGCGCGCTCCCGAAGCCCAGAGCGAGGGTAGCTGAGCGATGCTCGGACGTACGCTAGCTTGGCAAGGTCTGGCACAGCGTTAGACAGGTAGAATGGTTTGTCTGGCGTCGAGGCCCTGGAGAGGGCTGCGTACAGACGAACGTCGCTCCGTTGTCTGCGGAACAGGCAGAGATGCGCGAAAACTGGGAGGCAGAGCGGTGGAATGTATGTAAGCGTATGCAGATGGTCCACCGCGGGAACAAGTCAGCTGAGGACAGACTAAGCCTATTGCAGGTCTTTTTTCTCTCTATCGACGAGCATTGAAATACGGATTGCGGCCACGGCTAGTGAACTGTCGAAACCATGGAGTCACGCGTCGGGGCTGGTCAGCTAGCTCGACGGAGAGGTGCGACAGCGCAAGGTTCGCAGTGACGTTTATTGGTTTCACTCTGACTTGTGGATGTACGCTAGCCCGGTAGCGCAGTGATATATTACGATGGCAAAGAGTCCCACGGGATTTGCTCTAGCACTGATGGAGGACGAGCGGTGTCTGGTCGTCAAGAACTCACAAGCGCGACGACTGGAAGGAGTGCGACACTGCATCCAGGTACGCTCGAGGCTGGGTATTGATGGCAAAGCCATCAAAAGGGGCCGGTCGGGGACTACGGACTATTTGAGAAACGTGGAGTCGATGACAGGACAGGGAACCTTGTTCGTGGCCTAATCTGCGTTCGCATGGTTCCGCCGGGAGGTGAGCAGATGCATGGAACGCAGACAGAGAGGCGAGAATCGGCTACTAGGGAAACGACCAAGAGAGAACAAGGCAGACGGGCTGGGCGGGGACACGAGACGCTTCGCTGTGTGCAGCAGACACGTAAACGATGTGATCCCGAGGGCTGGGCGTCCAGACGGAGTGATCTGGCGTGGTGTTAGCACGGGCGGGTGAAGCGACGATCCTTGTCCAGGACCGAGGGCAACGAAGGCGGCCGAGCGGACCATGCAGGAGGCGGTGCTGAGACGCCGGGAGCGTGGGACGGCGCGGGCTTGGACACTGCGGAGAAGCGGAAAGCCGCGCACGAAAGCCCAAGGAAAAAAGAGACCGACGATAGACAGAGCATGCATGCGTGAGGATGTTTGACGGGCGGACATATCAGCATCGTGGCGGCAAAACGACAGGAGACGTCCAGTGTCCCGTTCCGCGTGACGGAGAAGCAGAAGGCTCGGGCTGAATGTGGGTGTCGGCGGCGCGGGTGTTGCGCACACCACCTTCGAGTGCAGGCGAGATGGGCCCTTCGTCGCTCTCGGCGATGAGCTTGTCGGACAGCCGGGCGCAGCAAGAGGGCGTTTCATGTGGCGCGTGCCGGGGACTTTGAGGAGAGGCGGAGGCGGAGGGTGTGTGATCGCCACGGAGGATCGGTTCGGCTGTGGAGGTGAACTGCCTCGGTCTCTGCGATGGGACGGCCTGGAATGGGGAAGGACCGGATCTGAGATTGTCGGAACCGGAGGGACGCCGTGCCTGGACCCGAGGGTTCGGTATGATTTTGTTGTTGAATCTCCGCTCAGAGAAGGGGGTGCCTGATTTGCTTAATTGACCACCTCCTCGCTCAGGCACCGTCGAGTCTGTCCCCGTCTCGACAGTCCATGGACAACGAAATCTCACCTCAAGACTTCGTCGACAACTGCAGCAACTCGCCCTCTCCACCTCGCTTCTCCCAGTCTCCAGACATGGCCGCCGTCGTGGCCAATCTTCCCCAGCCGCTCTTTCAACCGCCCACGTCGTCCCCGACGACGACCAGCCAGTCCGTTCCTGGCGCTACCAAACGCTACCGTCCCGCCCCGGCCAAGACGTTCCAGTGCAGAGGCTACGGAGAATGTCGCATGGTATTCAGCAGGAGCGAGCACCTCGCCAGGCACATCAGGTACGTATTCTCCCCCTTTCCCTGCTTTTTGCATCCTCTGTCATCAGGGGTCCTCTTTCTCCGAGAACATTTGCCCAAGAACAAAGTGTCACCATCGCTTTCGCTTTCATATCCTTCGCTTTGACCACCTGCTTCATGCGGTTGGCAGGCCCGACGCTTTGCACCGGCGATGCCCTGGTCGTCCGACCGGTTTCTTCCGTCGACGATGTCAAGCCGTTCTTCAAAGCGTGCCTGCTTTTCTCCGCCGCTCGCAGCTGTCTACTCTGGCGTTGCCAGCGGCGGGCGTGCCCTCGACGTCGCTGTCGTGTAGGCGCCGCGCCGCGCACGCTTTGGCAGTATTCGAACGCTTTCTGCTGCCAGCGATGGGAAATCGACTTCGCTCTTTAACGTTCTTGCTGGTTTTGCTCGTCGCTGGCCAGCTGCGTCCAGCGAGTTCATTTGCTCGTAGTGCTATATGTTTTGGACGCTTGCTCGGCAGCGTCCTGGTTTCCCAACGCTGCGTTTTCTTCGTCGAAGGGAGCGCATGCACGCCAGCGACCATTCCACCCTTATTTTCTCACCATCTCGTTGACGACACTAGCGACTGCCTCCTTCGGAGCTCTCAAACAGGGCGCTAGCGCCCCACATCATATCATTTCGCTTCGTCTCCGTGCATGTTGTCGCGTCACCCTCGTTTCGATGCCCTCGGCGCCGCCAGCTGCTATCATCCGCGATATGGGCTGTTCGGGCGCCTGTGCATGCAGCGCTCGAGCCGTATTTCCGACGTCCGCCACCATCGATGTCACGCCGGATGCTGTAACGCATGGCACATTCCAATTCTTTTGCTGCGCTACCCACGATACGGTCAACCATTCTTTTTTTTTTTTTCCTATTTTCTCGTGTCCTTTCGAGTTCATGGCGCCTGTCGGCGTCCTGTGGCTCTTGATTATCTGCCATTCAGATTCGCGTATTCCGTGCTCGATTTGGGCAGTCGTGGTTTCAGGGCAGCTCTGTCAGAATCCCCGGGCAGTGTTTTTCTCGTGTCTAATCTAGCTTTCTCTGCCACCACTTTCGCGATCAGAGCTAACCGTCAATTGCTCGTAGGAAACACACTGGCGAGCGGCCGTTCTCTTGTCACTGCGGAAAGCAATTCTCCCGCTTGGACAATTTGCGTCAGCATGCGCAGACCGTCCATGCTGACAAGGCGGATCAGAACGAGCGCATGATGCACGAGCTCACGTCTCTGCATGCGACTATGACTGCTGTGGGCAAAGGCGCACCACGAGGCAAACGCAGCCAGAACGCGCATGCTGCGAACGCTACCTCAGTAAATTCGGGCTCGAGTGGTCTCGACGGCACACTTCCTTCGATGAACATAAAACAAGAAGACCTCCCCATGTCGATGCGTCCTGGTACCAGCACAGGATACGAGGGCGACGACGATTTTTTTCGGAGTTCTGCAAATTGGACCGACAGCCGCCATTCCTTTCGTGACCCCGGCCAGTCCTTTCGTGTCCCCCCAGCATCTTCCACCGCAGCAGCCCATCTCCATCACGGGCACACCCAACATGCCAGCCAGTCCTTTCTCGCCCCCGCCTCCACCCCATTCAGCTTCAGTCTCCCCGATATCGGCAACACTCCCGGCTCAGCCAGTAGGCCCGGAACTAGCAGCCGTCCTCCAACATCAAGCGGCGGGAGCAGCGATCGATCACTCCCACCCATCTCTGCCATCGTCGCCGCATCCGGTGCTCCCTCCCTCCCTGTCTCGAGCGCAGCGCACCAACTTCCCTACCCACCGCTCGTCGTCCCGCAGCAGCGTGAGCAGTCAAGAGCTTCGCTCACATCATCATACGTTCTACCCTTACCCACCCCATCAGGCGAGTCCTCTTGTTCGCACTTCTCTTTTTGTTTGCTCATCTCACTCCAGGTCCGTATGCAGGGTACCGTGATCGACGACCAAGCACAGCAACTCGGCCAGGGACTGCTCCAGCAAGCTACTACTATGGACATGGACCCACGCTACCACCCTTGGTCGGCGCTCGCCCCGAGCTATCCCTATCGCTCGCCACTGGGCACGGACGGCGTGGTCCCGACCGACTCTCTGACGTCGGCAGCGGAGGATACGAACCAGCATCTCCTGCTGGACCATACGGCGACTCACCGTTTTCCTTCCATGCACCTGCAAGCAGCACCCCATCCAGCGCGACGTTCCCCTCCGAACGTGAACGCGATGCACCACCGGCCGTCTCCAATCCTCGGAAACGACCTTACGCAGGATCCGACGACGACGAACACGACGGTGGCGGGGGCGAGCGCAGCGATGATCGCTATGGATCATACCGTGAGCCAAGAGATGTACGCCCATATAGCTCTGGGCGGCGGCCAGGTACCTCTGGGTACGAGTACGGGTCAGAATCACGTCCTCAGTCTCGACGGCTCTCCGTCATGGAGCTCTGCAATGACGCCGATGCTGAGCCAGCAGCTCGACCAGCTCTATCACTATCAGGCGGCGCGTCTCGGCCCACAACCTCGTCGGGCATCATCACAGGCGCACAGCAACTCGCACTCTACGACCGGACGCCATCCCCAGCAGCCGGACCAGCGCCAGCAGCCGTCGCCGCCGGCCCATTCGACGCCGAGCGGCGCGGGGGGCATGCACCGGTACACGCAGGAGCTGCGCCGGCAGCAGGAGGAGCAGATGCGCCGTATCCAGCTGCAGCGTCAACAGCAACAGCAACAGGCGGAGAGGGAGCGGCGCGCATCGGAGGAGGAGCAATTCCTGATGCATATGTCCGAGGCGTATCGCCAGTCTTCGTCCGTGAGCACGAGCAGCGCGGGCAGCGGACGCCCCAGTCCCCCGCATCTCCACCAGCAGCAGGAGCACCTTCAGCATCAGCAGCAACCGGACCCGGTGGATCACCACTCGCACGCACACACGTTCTACGCGGCTCACCACCCGTCAGTGTACGGTGGGGACATGGCGGCACAGGGACTCCAGGACGGGGACCTGGATCACCTGGCGCTGGATATGGATGGGCAGGGGTACGGTCACCAGCCGGGAGCGGATCACCGAATGTATCCCCTCGTGGACGGTCCCCTGCATCCGTTGGGTCTCCCAGCGGAGTCTCACTTGGAATGAGGGCGTGAGCGCGACTTGACGTGCGCGTCCGCGTCCAGGTGGGGGTTTATTTATCATCTGTTACTCTTAAGCCTTTCGCCTTGTGGATCTTCGGGACTTGAGTCGTTCGGTGGTCTAATCTACAGCGTGGGCTCTTGTCCTTCCTTTTCTCTCGTGGTCGTCTTGGGTCGCCGTCGGCACTGCTCTCGCCGCTCTCGTATGTATATACCTACCTAGTATCTTGCTAATCTCTCTTCTGCTCCTCATACACGCTGAGCCCGTTCTTGTGCTCGCTCCCCCGCTCGCTCGCGTAGTGTACTTGTGGCTTGTTGTTTGCAGTAGTGTAATACCTTCGTGTCAATACAAAAATTCTTGCTTTCAAGTTTGCGACTCGGGTGCGATCCCGCTGCCCTGAGGTCGACCCCAGCGAGCGCCTTTCCACCCTTGCCTCCGACCACGACCTTCTGTCTGCCACCTCTTCTATGACCGCTCCACGTCCCTCTGTGAGCCTCGGGCTACAAATTCGAACAAGCACCCTCTATACAGCCTCTATGAGCGCGTTGTCTTCCGCCCTGGCGTCTGCATCCTGACGCACCCGCGGCCTTGAGCCCGCGGCTCTCCGTTACCAGCTGAAGCTCTCGAACAAGACGCGAAACAGATGCTTTCTGCACCTCGCTCATCCTCCATGTCGCTAGCCGGCGACTAGGTTGCTGTCGTCTTTCCGCTTGCAAGCCAGGTGCCTTCCAGTTTGGCGCTATTGTCGCCCCGAGCGAGTGGTAGTGTTGAAGCAGGGTGGGGCGACTAGACTTGCTTGGGGCATTTTGCAAAAGGTTCGTGACCGTCTCACTCTATGCCATACCCTTCTCTGAGTGGGGCCAATTGCCCTTTCAGCTATCCTACTTTTGTTCGGTGTCGAAGACGTTGGCGCAGCGACGGACCCGGGATTCGTGCATCTCGTTCGACGACTCTTAAGAAGCACCTCACCTACACATCTCGGGGAAGTTGAACCAACGCATCTGTCTTTCCTGGCGCGGGCTTCGCGAAACGAGCCATCGTTATCAACGTGGTCAGTCGTGTGTCGTGAATCTGTTCTAAACAGAACATGGACTCAATAGGTCTGACTCTTTTGTCCAGGCTAGAAAGGCTCCCGGCTGAGATCTTCAGGCGGTTACGGGGGAAACAATTGACGAACCTCAGACAAATGAGCTCATTCATGGTGCTACTTTTGTAGCCTTGGACCTACAAGCCAAACGCGGCACGATGTTTAGCGTTCTGTTTCGAAAGATGCGGCACGGTATCGGCATTATGTCTCGACAGTTCGTACACGACAGGGGCTCCAACGGCACAATGAAACTGGACGTTCCGATTTCGCGCGCGCTGGTCGAAGAGTTTGACGACGGACAGCGACGATATCAACACGAAGTCCGTCCAGCCACTTCGACTCATTATGTTATCTAGAGCTCATTTCTTTTTAGTCAGATGTGCTTATCGGATTATGTGAATATCATACGGCCTCTCAGAGTCTCTGAAGTTCAGTGTCCGGCTGTACCAACCCTTGCGCTGACGTAGTAGCGGAGTAGGACTCCAGAATCCGGGTGTCTGGACAATCGTGGTCAGCTGGCAGCAGCCCTGCTGACTTTCTCAAGCGTACTGCGCGTGCGCGGAGTCGAAAGCCTTGAAGGCATGTCTCGGGATCGACGGCTTCTCAGACGGGCTGACGCCACAGCAGAAGACGACTCGTGCTGGACGGCTGACTCCACCAGCAAAGCGTTCATGGTGCTCTCGAGGCCCGTTGCCTTTGACTACCGGTATGTTCGAACGGCCGGCGCTGCTCTGTATTCATTGAGCATTGGCCACCAGTGCGGGATCGCCCAAGCCGCTAATGGGATGGGCGGCGGCCGAGCATTGAATATTGACCCTTGGAATCGACGCCTGACGGCGGTCACCCTCGCAGGATGTACCTGATGGAGAACTGAGAGGAGAGTGACAGGGGGAATGACACAGCTATTGAACGGGGCGCTGGCATCTTCCCGCACATCAGTGCGGCTAAGTACGAGAAGAGCAGCAACTCGGCACACGCACCCCACGAGGATAGCCCGCCTGCGCCTGGACGGTCGTGCCCTGCACGTTGGCGCCAATTTTTTGCAAACGAGCTCTCAGTAAGCGCAGGATAGCAGTGAAGCAAATTACCCTGTGAAGCACCGCTCAGGATGCAATTTGAGACTCTTGGCGCGTCCGCTTGTATTGACAGCTGCCTTCCTTCATCGGTACAATGTCACCATGACGCGAGATTAGCCAGGGTCGTTACTAGGGTCTCCTCTGTCGCTTGTCTTCCCTGATTGTCAGCTAGTTATGGGAATAATGGTCAATTTGACCCCAGACTGGATTTCATACGGACGTGCCGATTATCAGCTTGTATAGAGGAAGCAGGTGCTCACAACGGGCTCATTTGATGAAAGAATCGCGAACTCAGAGCGAGCACAATTCATAGAGCCTTGGCCGACAAGCGAGTTTCCAGAAAAGCGCTTCCCTGCATTACACCGTAGTCGAAGTCATGACCAACGAGTCGCTCATACATAGCTATGCAGGCTCCGTGGCTACTATTTTGAAGTGCTCGTCGCGGAAATACATTCCAAACTGCGGACGGACTTCGTGAGAGGACTAGTGCCAGAAGCAACGAGTGGCGCTTTGCTTTATTAGCTGCACAGCTTCCTCCTTCCTGTGATAGGCTTAGCCACACAGCTCGGGAAGGCTTGACGCCGCGAAAGAGCTTCTGAGTCGACATGCCATGTCTCCTTGGTTACGAAAGCTGTAGCTCAGCGAGCACTGGCGCGTGACGGATAGTACGTCACCAACTTGGCTGAAGGCCATGATTCTATCATCATCCGCCGTCTCGAGATGGCCAAAGACATCGCTGTGCGAGCCATGGTTTGGTCATGTACAGGCTTGTCGGTGTGCGCAGACGCCAAGTCGTCGGGCTGATGGGATCAGTTGATGCGCCTCGAGCGTGCTTGTGGCCTGGATATTATCTCCCGACTGTGTTAATCTACTACACCTTCGGGCCCCCTCGCAGCCGTTAGACACTCCTCGTGTAGAGTGCGCGGATACGCCCAGCGTGGCGTACCAATCGGTCCCGACGTCCTGGTTATTCGATATGCCTTCGGGCCCCTTTCCCCAGCTGGGCAGCAGCCTCCCTGTTACAGTATGTGCCTTTGTTCGGGTCCTGCGCAGTCCCACGCTTTCGGGTGCAACTCGATAGAGTCGATGCTCCTGGTCAATGTCTCCTGCCAGGCGTTCGCGAGTTGTTGCCGAGTCCAAGACGCTCTGCTGGCTCTAGTGATATGACATGTCGCGATATACAGCCAGCCTCTTTCTTCTGAGCCTGCAGCCCTATAGCTCTTTCGGTGGCACAAATACCACTGGGAGGCTTGTCATTGCCAAGCTCAGAGACGCAATGTGGCGCACCAATGCCATCCAAATATTGCCAAATACGAGGCGGGTGTTGCTCAGGTTGCGATGTTGTACTGCGCTTCTACAGTCTTATATACCACTACATTCGCCCTATTCAGCATCACCTGGAGTGTCCTGAGTCAAGAAGGGACGTATCAGGGACAAGCTGTAGGTGGATAATGTCGATAGGACAAAGCACGCAGACCGAGGTGCGGGCCTCCGCGTCGGGTGCGCGCAAGCTATTACGGCGGGTGAGCAAGTCACTCCTTACTCTGAAGAAGGTACATTTAGAATCTTTCCTGGGCTGCGCAAAATGCTCACTTGAATGCAATTCCCCTAGACCAACGATCAGCCTCATAAACGCATAACGTTGAACTACGACGCGATCGCGCAGGCCATGGAATATCTTGCCCTACCAGATCTGTTGCGGACAATGGCGACTTGTCGGTCTCTGTACGATCTCGGCATTCCGATCCTTCTCCGAGACGTTCGATTCGTCCGCTCACGAGGCAATTATCAATCCCGTTTCCTTTTATACCGGAAGCATTTCCTCACGAACCCCATCCGTTTTGCCTGGGTTCAGAGCCTTGCCTGCCCCTCTATCGCCTTGGACGACCGCATTTACACACAATTCCTTGCTATGCCTCGCAACTTTACGTCTCTGCAGGCACTCGACATGGACATGAACGGAGCAGAGGTTGACAATCATCTCTCTCGTTGGATCCTATCGCTGGAACGCCTCCGAGAGCTGAAGATACAAAACGTGGGTGCCCATTCGGAACATCAAATGGGCCTTCTTCAGCGTATTGGTCCCAGGCTGAAGGTTTTGCACATCTCCACGGAGTATTTTATGCGAGCGCCGCCCCATTTCTATCCTCTTCGTGCTTTGGCGAGCTCTACTTGCTCACTTTGCTCCTTGTCCTTCTGCTGTAGTTATCCTGAAGGCGGGCCAGCTATCTCAAACGACGATAACCTGTCCTTTCCAGCAGTACAGGAGGTCACTTGGATCTCTGCAGAAGTCGTATCTGCCTGCGCCCTCATCTCTGCCTTTCCTGGACTCCGTCGACTGTACGTCGCAGATCCCAAGCTAGAGAAAAAACACATCTTTGCCCCTCGCCAAGATACTCCAGCAGACGTAATACTCAATCTGCGCATGCGCAACCGCAGCATGCAGCACTGTCACCGCGCGCGGTGGCAGTCGCTTGACGTCCTCCGAGGCAGCCCTGTCACGCTCTGGGCACTTGCCTTCCGGTGCCGAGTCGTCCGGCTCGAAACCGCCCTGTGCAATGGTTTCGAGAAGCCGGGGTATACCCTTGCCATTCTTCATGACGTCTGGCCGGAGCACCTCGTGTTGGGGGTATCCACCCAGAGTGATGTGCATCTCGACAGAGTCCTGGAATTCCCCTCTTTGCGCACCGTCGAACTCACCTTCACTATGATGGACAGCAAAGGCATCACGCAAATTCTCACCATACTGGTACGTAAATGTCTGTATCTGAGAGTGGGATCGTGCTCATTCCTTGGTATAGCAGGACACCTTTCGTCAGGTGTACAGACCTCGTATACGTCGACTGACAATCACTATCGAGACGTGGCCAATTGTGTTCAAGCCCGGGTTATGGCTCGACTCTCTCGAGGGCCTATCTCCTAAACAGCGCTGGTTTGAGAAGCCGCCGGTAAAACGCAGGTTTCCTGCATGCTGGCGAGTTTGGATCCCGAAGGTAGTTGAAGCCATGCCGCTGCTGGAGTACTTGAAGGTTGATATATGGGGCTATCGACCCTTCACCTGGGAGCAGGAGAATGACGCGATTGGTGCCGGCGCAAGCGAGGACGCTGCCTCGGATATTACTGTTGGTGATCGTTTTGAACCTGCGCTGTGTGCATGTGTGTCTTCGGACTGAATTTTATAATTCGTGCTCGCGTCCCAGCCGTCATATCTTGTCTCCGGGAGAGCCTCGTTGCAATCATTATTTATAGCATTGGTAGAAATACGTAGTCATGCCTGGCGTAAATACATGATGTGTGAAAACCATCGAACGGTATGTGCGTGGCATTGCCATATCACTGACAGTGTCATAAAGGCACAGCGCGGTATCCGAAGCATGCTCTGGCGGCGCAGCACCAGCTTCCAGCCTGCTTAACCCACCCGTAGCCTGCGCAGCACACACCCATCTGCCGCAGCCTTTCACGGGCCTTTTGCTCTGTGTGCTGCTCCTACAGCTCCTTCTGCCGGCGGGCCTCGAGCTCCTTAGCCTTCCGCTCGCGTTCGGCAGCTGCGGCGAACCGCCTGAGCCGCTGCTCCTCGAGCTGACGCTTTATCTCTACACCGGCGGCAGCCTCGCGCGCTCTGCGAGCGAGGTCTGCTTCGAGAGCTTTCTGTGCTTCCTCGACACGGCACGCATCCTCTGCCGCTTTCTCCGGTACACGAAGTTCCTCCTCATGACGACGCGCGCTTTCTCGTGCTGGGCGCTTATCCGCCTCCAGTTGGCTCCAGACACCCCAGGGTCGCCCACGACCGATGACAGCAGTGACTTCTCTTGCTGCGGAGCTGGACTTGGCACCGTTTTCGATTTTGGGGAGGCGGTGCGCACTGAGACTGCTGTCAAGATCTTGGGTCTGCTAGCCTTTGGGACAAGATTTTGCACGGGGAGGGTGTTCTTGGGCACCAAAGCAGACGCGAAGTTTGTTGTTCGCGCGATACACTCTTTCAGCATATCTGAAATGCAGGCGTCAGGGCTCGATAATGGGAGCTTTTCCCCTTTGGTCATGCTCGCAACTACTCGCTCCAAGGTAGCTCGCACCATCTGCTTTGCGGGTGTCTTAATGTTGCGCATTTATGCCATGTCGTGTCATACATTTTGTGTCTTTTCTTCTGAGTTTGCAGTTCCGCAGGTTTCTCGGTAGCACACATAGGCGTGTGATCGTCGAGCACGTCGAGAGACGCAGATGGGGCGCATCAGTGCCGTCCAAATACTGCCAAACATAGGGCGGGTGCTGCGTAGGTTGCAATGTTGCATTGCGCCTCAGCTCCCTTACCGTCACTACGGTCGTCCTCTTCAACGCTATCTGGAGCGTTTAGGAAGGTGAAGCACTAGGAGCAAGCTGCAGGTGGATAATGTCATTAGAGCAAAGTACGCAGGCCGAGGTGCAGGCACCCGCGTCCAGTGCGCGCAAGATATTGCGGCGGGTGAGCAGGTCTCTCCTTAATTTGAAGAAGGTACGCGTCAAACGTTCCTTGGACGTCGCAGACGTTTTTCATAATTCACTTTCCCCAGATTACTCATCAGCCTCATAAACGCATAACGCTGGACTACGACGCGATCGCGCAGGCCATGGAATATCTTGCCCTACCAGATCTGTTGCGGACAATGGCGACTTGTCGGCCTCTATACGATCTCGGCATTCCGATCCTTCTCCGAGACGTTCGATTCGTCCGCGTACGAGGCAATTACCAGCCCCGTTTCCTTTTATACCAGAAGCACTTCCTAAACAATCCCGTCCGTTTTGCCTGGGTTCAGAGCCTTGTCTGTCCCTCTATCGCCTTGGACGACCGTATTTCCACCCAATTCCTTGCTATGCCTCGCAACTTTACATCCCTTCGGGCGCTCGACATCGATATAAATGGGGCGAAGGTTGACGGCTATCTCTCTCGTTGGATACTGTCGTTGGAACGCCTCCGAGAGCTGAAGATACAAAACGTGGGTGCCCATTCGAAGCAACAAATGATCCTTGTTCGACGTATGAGCTCCAGGCTAACGGTCTTGCACATTTCCACGACTCGCTTTATGAGGGCACAGTCCCGGTTCTATCCTCTGCGCGCTTTAGCGAACTCACTTTACTCCTTGTCCTTCGAATGCTCCCATACCGAAGGTGGGCCAGCTATTTCACACAACAACAACCTGTCCTTTCCGGCAGTGCAGGAGCTGACTTGGATCTCTGCGGAAGTCGTACTCGCTGGCACCCTCATCTCCGTCTTTCCTGGACTCCGCCGACTTAACATTGGGAACCCTATGCTGGAGAGCGAACGTGCCATGACTGATCGGGATATCCCAGCAGATGCAATGCTCAGTCTGCGCTTGCACAATCGCAGCATGCAACACTGTTGCCGTGCGCGGTGGGAGTCGCTTGATGTCCTCCGGGGCAGCCCTGTTACGCTCTGGACACTTGGATTGCGGTGCCAGGCTGCCCGGCTTGAAACACATCTGTTCAATGGGTTCGAGAAGCCAGGATATACCCTCGCCATCCTTCATGATGCCTGGCCGGAGCACCTCGTGTTGGGGGTATCCACGAAGGGTGACGTGCCCCTCGATCGAGTCCTGGACTTCCCCTCTTTGCGCGTCGTCGAACTTACCTTCACCATGGGGGACAGCGAAGACACAACGGAAATTATCGCCATAATGGTATGTAGCGTCTGTCTGGTGGTAGAATCGTGCTCATTTTTTGGTATAGCAAGACGCTTTTAACCAGATGTATAGACCCTGTTTACGTCGACTGACAATCACTGTTGAGACATGGCTAACTGTGTTCAACTCTGGCAAGTGGCTCGACTCCCTCCAGGGTCTACCTCATGGGGAGCCCTTTATCAAGCGACCGCCGGTAAAACGCGGTTTTCCTGCACGTTGGCGAGCTTGAATCCCGAAGGCAGTCGAGGCGATGCTGTTATTGGAGTACTTGAAGATTGATATATGGGGCTGTCGACCATTCACGTGGGAGCGGAAGGATGGCACGATTGGTGTTAGCGTAAGTGGGGATGCTGCTTCGGAAATTGCTATGGGTGATCATTATGAGCCTGCGCTGTGTGCATGTGCGTCTTCGGGCTGAATGTTACAATCTCGTGCTCTTATCTTAGTTACTGTATCTGGCCCCGAAAGCCTCGTTACAGCCATTTCTGTTATATTGGTAATGACATGCAGCCATGCCCGGTGTAAATACATGGTAATATGTGAAAACCATAGAAGTGTACATGCGTGGTATGACCATATCCTTGGCAGTATCCCATAGACGCAGCGTGGTATCGAAGATAAGGTACGCTCTGCAACGCAGCGCCGGCCTGCTGCCTGCTCGATCTATTCGCAGCCTGTGCAGAAAACACGCATTCTCTGAAGTTTTTCTTAAGCCTTTGCTCTGCGCATTTTCCCCTAATGGTATCGGGCATCCCAGAGTGCATACGTCTGACGACAACGCCGACTCGTCATGCCGCGGAGCGGGTTTCAGCCCTTTTTCCGGGATCACGATGCGCACCGAGGGTTTACATTGATGGGTCTGGGACAGGCACTGCTCGATATTATCGCTGTGAAGCTCCGCTCTGCGCATGTGTATCTTTGGGCCGGATGTAGTAACATACTCGTACATATAGAGGTAGAAGTATGAGATACCTGCGAAGGGAATCTGGCTGAAGTCCACTACATCCCGAGTTGCGAGTCAGTCACCCAATGACCGCCAGCGGAGCATCGATACCCTCCCGACTGCTTAATCCACTGGTAACCAGCAGGGCATATTCCCATCTTTCTGAGCTTCTGTTGCGCTTGCTGCTCTTTCCGCTTCTCCTCCAGCTCCTTCTGTCGGCGGGCCTCAAGTTCCTTTGCCTTGCGCTCGCGCTCGATCTCGGCCGCGATGCGCTTGAGCCGCTGTTCCTCCAGCTGACGTTTGATCTCTGCATCAGCGGCAGCCTGGCGTGCTCTTCGTGCAAGTTCTGCCTCCAGAGCCTTCTGTGCTTCTTCGGCGCGGCGTGCGTCCTCAGCTGCTTTCTCGAGTGCGCGTAACTCTTCCTCTCGGCAGCGAGCAGTCTCGAGCGCAGCCTGCTTGTCCGCTTCAAGCTGCCTCCAGACGGCATCGGACACCCCGGGATCACGCCCGTCCGAGGGGGAAGAGGTATCTTCTTGCTGCGTGATTGGCTCTGGCTCTGGAGAAGCAGTGTCCGTCGCACGCGCAGTAGAGACCGTAGGTGCGTCAGCCTTGGGAGGATCAAGGTGCTGTACAGGGAGCGTGCCCTTCGGCGCCGAAATGGACGGCAAGTTCGTTGCTCGCGCGATGCGTTCTTTTAGCATAGCAGAGATACAGGAAACGGCAGCGGGTCCCGACAATGGAAGTCTTTCCCCTTTGGCGATGCTCGCAACTTGCTTAAAGGCGATCCGTACCATTTGCTTAGCAAGTGTCTTCATGTCGCGCGCGTTGCCCCACGAATCCAGCGCAGAGAGCTGTGCCACTAGCGACACCATCCGCTTATACTCGTCCAGGTACGTCGCCTCCAGAGCTGCGCAGTCGATATCGTTCTTCGCGAGGTCCTTTTTAAGGATTTCAAGGCAGTGTTCTGGCGACATGTTGTCAAAGTATACCTCCTCGGGGAACCGACTCGCAAGCCCGGGGTTGACAGCTAGCAGTGCATTCATTTCCTTGTCGTACCCGGCAATGATGACGATGAGCTTCCCAATGAAGGCCTCCTGCGTGAGAATTCCGACGAGCTCATCCATTGCTTCCTTCGCGAAAGGACCTTCACTGAGACGATACGCCTCATCGATGAACAGAACCTTGCCGAGTGCGCGTTCAAAGACTTGTTTCGTCTTTGGGCCCGTCTGCCCGACGTACTGGCCCACAAGGTCGGAGGCAGAGCACTCAGCGACCTCCGCGGATGACAGGAAGCCCATGTCGTAGTACACCTGGCCCATCTTGCGCGCCGTAGTCGTCTTACCGGTACCTGTACGATGTTAGTTCCATAACCATGGGTTACATATGTAGATGCTCACCCGGGGGTCCCTTGAAAACAAAGTTGGTCGGAATAAGATGTCGCGCCTCCCGAGGATCCTGTCCGCGCAGCTTCGTGACACGTGAAATGTTCTGGTACTCTTGCAGCTTCTCCACAATCTTCTCGCACCCGACGACATCCTCGAAAAGCTTCTTCAAGTTCGTGTCGGAGCTTTCCGCACGGTTGAAGTTAGGGTCAAAGTCGATAGGCTCGAAGACGACGTCGGACGATCGTTGCGATGCAGAGAGTTTGGACTGACGCGACTGGTAATTATTCTTCGCCTTCCCAAGCATATTCTCAACCTCGCCGCCATTCCCGAAATTAGGTCGGTTACGAGCCCGGTTGAGTATGTCGATCGCCACTGTCTTCGCCTCAGGTGTCGCGTTAAGATCTTGCTCCTTCAGTTTCAGGTTAAGGATTTCGAGAAGTTCTGAGTCCGTGAAATCTTCGAAGCGGAATGCATCTTCGATAGCAAAACGGCGCGAAAGACCTGGGTTTACATTCTACGACGCAGTTAGTACCACGGCACGTATGAAAGGTCGAGCGGCAGTCACGGCATTACCTGGAACATTTCTCGCATCTGTGGTTCATATCCGCACATGAGAACACATCTGTCTTCGCCAGGGACACTCTGAACCTCCGCAACGATGGTATCAATAACGGCCGTCTTGTAGGGGTCGGCCTGCTTCCCGCCACTTGCACCTCCGCCCCCGTACAGCGAGTAGGCCTACAAAACTTGTCAGAGACGAGAAGTCCCATCAGAGAAACATAGGTTGTACCTCGTCGATAACAAGCACCTTGCCAACCGTGGCTGCTAGGATCCCCTTGGTGTTCCGTTCTGATTCCCCAAGAACACTTCCGACGAAGTCGGCAGGATTCTTGAGCACAACTGTACGGCGAGTCAGGATCAAGGCCAGACGGCCGGGCCGTTCAGCTCACCTTCGCCGTTGCTCAAAAGTCCGATATCCGCTAGAATTTGCCCATACAGCTTTGCAACCGTTGTCTTGCCCGTTCCAGGATTACCGAGGAACACGCGGTTGAGCGACATCTGGATCGGCTGCTTTTCTGCCAGCTCCCGCCTATAGTTTGCTGCGATGAGATCGAAGAGGTTCTGGATGGAACGTTTGACTTCGACAAGGCCGGTCAGCTTGTACAGCTTCTTCCACGCGGCGCTCTCCAGAACCGCCTTCGAAGGGTCAGGGCCGATGATGTCCTCTTTCGTCAGTAGGAAGTCGTCCGGGTCCATTCCCATTTTGCGCTCCTTCGTCAGACGCGTTGCTTGTCGCTCGGAAATGGTCGTGAACATATTTTGAAGCGCTCTTGCATTACCGAAACCTTCCTTCCCTCGTCCCCTGCCCAGGCGCCTCACGGCGACGCGCATATACAGTCCGTACATCCCGCCTTCGAGCTTCATCTGACCCATATACTTCTTCGTGATATGCTTGTCGAGCATAAGTTGGAGCTCTGGGTCCTTGTAGTCGCTGAACTGCAGCGAATATGGCACACGGCTCTGCAGACCTGGGTTATGCTCGAAGAACTTCTCCATCTGCTTGTTGTAGCCCGCAAGGATGAAGACTATCTTGCCAACGTTGTTCTCCATCTCTGCGAGTAGGAAGTCGAGAACCTGTCCGCCGCTAAAGTTGTGCTCGCTGGTGAGCTGGTACGCTTCGTCGATGAAGATCGCGCCGCCGCCATCTTTGAGCATGTCTTCGATCTGCTTCTTGATGCCGGGAACGCCATCAGCGGCTAAACGAGAGCCAGTCGTTTCAATGAACTTGACTCCTGGAAGGATATCGACCGAGGCAAGGAACTTTGCGTAGTGACGCGCGACGGTTGTTTTGCCTGCGCAGAGATTAGTTCACGTGCCGAAAGCGATGTGGTAGCGAACGCACCGGTACCCGGGTTACCCTGCAGGACGACGTTGAACCGCTCGTCCTTAACCGATGTGCCCTGTCGGCGGGTAGTATCAATCTTAGCCTTGATACGCAGCACTTGCGCTTTGACCTCCTCGAGGCCAGTCATTTCCATTATGGCGTCGATACTGGAGTTGTTCGCGCCTTCGATGTCCTTCTGACGCTGCCACTCCTTCTCGGCCTCAGAAGGTGATAAAGGAGGCGGCGTATGATTGTCGGTCGACAGCGGCGGTGTCTTGGACCGAACTGGGCTAGAGACGGGCTCGCTGGCAGGAGTGGGAGAGGATGAGGGCGGAGAAGCCGGAGTGTCTGCAGTAGACGAAGTTGAAGTACCCATGAGATACTGACCGACTTTGCCCAGTAGAGACGTAACCGGCGGAGTGGATGGTAGTGGTGTGGACGAGGTGGAAAGTGGTGGTACGGACGGAGTGGAAGGCGGTGGTGCGGACGGAGTGGAAGGCGGTGGTGCGGACGGAGTGGAAGGCGGTGGTGCAGATGGTGCGGAAGGTGATGGTACAGACGGCGGGGCCTGAGACTGAGCAGCAGCTCTCCTCGCCGTACGTGCCTTGGCTTCTGCGAGGTCCTTTTGCTTTTGAAGAATGGCGTTCGCGCGCTCTCGTGCTCGCTCTTGCTCGCTCTGTGCCTCCTGTTCGGCCTCTATCTCCTCGCCTAGCTTCACAATGCGCTTTGCGTGCTCGCGCAACTCCTCATCCCGCTTCTGCTGCTTCTCGAAGTCCTTTTGCTTCTTCTTGTCTGCAAGCTCTGCGTCTTTCTGACACTTCGTGCATGTGTTCGGAGGCGGCTGATGACACCTGTACGTGCGCTTGTGACTGTTCGGACACATGTAGTCCAACACAGCCTCGCATTTCATCTTGGAGTGGTCGTACAGCTGGTGGCATTTCGATGGGCACTTATGTACGCCACAGCTGAGCAAAGCAGTGCTGCAGAGATGATGAGGCGATGCATTGAACAGAGAGAACAACAGGGGTCATACCAGGGTTCTTGGCACCCGCCTTCGGGACATTGTTCATCGAAGTCTTCTGGGCGTTTGAGGACCGCTGCCTGATTGAGGTGGCGTTCGCAGCGCACAGGTAGCCCGTCGTAAATATGTCCGTCTTCTCTCATCATGGTAAACAGATCCGTCCAAAGTTCTCCGCCCTTACGTGCCCCGCTGAACGTCTCGGCATTGCCGATCATGATGAGGGCGTTGCGTGCACGAGACAAGAGCACGTTGAGGCGCTCGGGTGCGTACATGAAGCCAATGTCCCGCGAAGAGTTGCTTCGCGTCAGCGAGACCAGAACGATGTCGCTCTCCTCCCCCTGGTAGTTATCTGTGACTCATAATTAGAATTTGCACTTCTACAACATAGCAGTACGCCCACCGATAGTGGCCAGGCGAACAAACTTCTTGGCCAACTTCGCTGCCCCAGCCGATAAGAGTCCAGCGCGTACTAGGTCATATGAATCAAGATCGTTCAGCACTGGGTCCGTGTTCGCCTCGTTGAGCAACGCTTCCTGCAGGCGGTGGAGCTGACCAAGGTAGGGCGTGAGGATGACGACTTTGTCTGTTCCATAGCCATTCTGCGCAAGGTATCGCAGAATCTTGAGTACCATCTGGACCTCGAACTTGTTTTGCTTCGAAGACTTAGTACCTTCATCGCGCCGGTCCGCGACTTGATCATGTTCGTCCTCGGGCTTGTCGTGCGCGATGAAGACAATGTTGTCTGGTATGCCGCGTAGGTTCGGCCGATTCTGCGTCCCGGGCGCATCAACGAGCCCCGGATACGTGAGCCGCCGGACGTAGGACGATATCTCGGGTCGCATGCGGTGTTGCTTCATGAGTGTTGCGTGCGGGTAGCCGCGCAGGACCAGCCGCTCGAAGAGTGATCTGTTGAGATCGTAGCCGTCACCCTTCTCGACCGTCAGGGCGTAGTTGTCGACCTTTGGTCGCAGCTGCCTGCAGAATGAAAGCATTCAGCGCACTGGAACGTGTCCGGCTTGGAAGGTGGCTTACTTGTGGTCCCCAATAAGGATGAGCCTATGTGTCTCCTCGCCCAACGCGGTCAGGACATGACTTTCCAGTATCTCTCCCGCCTCCTCAACCAAGACAATCTCCGGCAATGCCTCGCGCAAATCCCTACTGTACTTTGCTGCCGCAGTCGTGGTGCAACCGATGATGCGCTTCGTGAGCAATGTCAGAGTATCTCCCTCGCCGAACTTGCGTGTTAGCTTCTCCTGGTACTCGTTAAAGACAGTGCCGAGGTCACAGAGTTGCTCAACGTGCTCCTTGACAATCTCATCCTGCCAACTTGCCAGGCGGGTGCGCCGCTCTGGGACAGGGATCCTCCAGACAGATGGTGTCTCACGGACGTCTGGAGTATCCCTAAGCACACCCGCGTCCTGGCCACGGGTCCATCGGTCGATGAGGTATGCCTCGTTGACATTCCGGCCGCGCCGGCCGACCTTCTGCATCCCGTCGGCGGCCGCCACGGGGACCTTCAACGCGTGATAGAACTCGGGATCGGCAAACTCGAGGTACTCCATCAGCTCTTTGGGTGAGATCCTGAGCTGCATGAACGACTTGAAGGCGGTCTCGAGCCGGTCGAGGGCGGTTGCCGCGTTGACTTTGAGTTCGTCGATCTGGTTCCAGTCCGTCCGCCCTCTGCTGACACTCTGCCTTTGGTTGTACAGAGACAGCGGCTCGGTGCGTTTCGTCGATTTGCCACCTAGGCGTACGAGGCTGCTTTGCGGGATCCCGATATCGAGCAGGTCCTCGAGGAACTGGTCCAGAGCGTGGTTGGTGTAGCAGCATACGAGGATCTTTAGATTAGTGAAGTCGTGAAAGATCTTTGCGACGAGCGCGCCGACGAAAGATTTCCCGGTGCCTGTTGCGCGGGTTCAACAACGCTTCAAAACGCCAAGGTTCTTGACACTCACCTGGAGGGCCTTGAACAAGAGCAACTCTCTTCTTTAGGCACGAAAGCAGCGATTCAGCCTGAGCGTCGTCGAGGATAATGGACTTCGGAGACTGAATTAAGCCTTTAAGATCTTGCTTCGGGTCGCGAATGAGGGCTGCAATGATTGCCTCTGGCGAATTCGGAGGCGGCTCGAGAACCTTTCCGGGCTCCCACTGAACAAGCTCAGGTGCAAGCGGCATTGAAGTGACTTGCTGCAGCGTCTTGAGGACGGGCTCGTAAGAGAATACGGCGGTGTCGATCTGGATGAGCTTGACGTTCTGCGTACGGAAGAACCTGCAGAGAGTGTCCATCGCGCTATGCTTGCTCTCGAGCAATAGAACGAACTCGGGTGGGTTCCTAGAAAGACGATCTTCGTCGCGACGGATGTTGGGGAAGGCGACGACGGTCCCATCGATGATGAGCGCTGCCATCGAGCCGTCCTTGATCAGCTTGCGGTCGTTAATGAGGTACTGCTTGCGATCTTTGGGCTTGTCTCGTTGGAAGAACCAGAGGTCTTTGCCGGGTTCCATGCGCAAGACGATGCCCCACTTATCGTTTCGTCCCTTGCCCTGGCCTGCTACTCCGTACATGTCCACCAGCTGGAGGCCGTCGATGACCAGCCCACGGTGGCGGCCTTTACGTTGGCCCAATGCGATCTGCAGCTCTTCGCGGAGCTCGTGCAACATGTCTTCGCGGTAGAGTCGGAACTGGTTGTCAAGATGGGTCGCGAAGCGTTGGTCAGACGTAGTGGAGTCGACCTCGGCCGCCGTGCGCATGAAGGCAGGCTCTTTCGACATGATTTCATCTGCAGTAGGCAGAACGCTGATATTTCGAAAGTCTACATGGTCGTTGTCGTGTCGTCCGCCCGGACTGAAGTCCGTATCGGCCGCGAGGGAACCGACGGTATCGACAATATGCTTCAGTTTGTGACCGAGTGAGCGGATGTTAACATTGGTGGAGTCGATGAGTCTTTGTGCAATGTTCTCTTCTTGAGCCAGTTCGCGGTACGGAGCCGCCTCGGCTGCGGATAGCGAAACGAGCTGGAGCATAAGCCACCCGAACGCCTGTTGGCCATCCTCTTGGAGCTGACCCGCGAGAAATGCCTGTGTGAACGCTCGCCAGAATATAGGGGGGTCGACGAGCTTCTTGATAACTTGTTCGATGTACTGACCGCCGCCAATATCTTTTAGTGCTGGCGCCCGTATATAGAGAATAAGGTTCGTGGGGTGAGAATTCAAGAACGCCGCGGAGAGATCGGTGAAAACTGCGGACTGAATGGATGCAAGACCCGCTTTGCTCGAGATGAGCTTGTCGATGCATGCGACAGGCTCAGGTTGAGCATAGATGGCCTCCAGAAATAGCGATGCATTGAAGCGTGTAATTGGCTGCTTCCCGCGTATGATGGTGTCAAATTGTTTGGTGAGCCTGGCGACTCGGGGATCCATGGTCGTCGAACCAAGTTCTTCGAAATCGGTGGGAGTGGTGGTGGTGGTAGATGCGAGCAAGAGGGAGAGCGAAAGAGAGAGAGAGCGAGCGACCGGAGTCGAACGATATTAGGGTTCCAGCAACCCAGGTAACTGTCTTTCCCTGAACTTTATCGCGGGCACTGGAGGCCGAGCAGAAGCGCTTCCCCAAACACGCGCGTCATTCACTGGTTGTTTACGTAGAGACCTCAGGTAAGGGTCGGCTACCAACACGGTACCATAGCTGTCGCGTAGGTTCCAAAGGTGCAACATAGGAGCAGAGCGTGAGTTTCAAACACTTCTGCAGCAAAGAAAAAAGGACAAGGCACAGCGCGTAATGGTTTTGAGAATGAGATGAAATAGGCAACTTTTTCACCTTTACGACGTCCGATATCCTCACATCCCGACGCGAAACCACCATGGATGCAAATGAGTCGATGTAAATACTAGACTGGTTTCGCTACTATCTTATGTTCTAGACTTTAGGGACCTATATAAAGACGTTCGAAAAGAAGATATGAGCAACGCTGTGTACCTCGTGGTTCAAAGCGTACCTGTTTGGCGCATTCTGAGCTCCGTGGAGCAAGGCTCGCCAAAGATCTTATAGCGAGAGATCGCGGCTGCTGGTGGGCGCCTGAGCGATGTCGTAGGTATATGAATCAAGTATTGACCGCGAAAAGGCCACGAGAGGCCCGTAGATATCCCGACCCGCGGCGCGTAGTGAGTTGTTCAACGCAAGTCTCGGAGAAAGAGACACAGACCGTTGTTTGTTCGTATTTACATACCGATACTGATGCGCCATCACTAGCAGGCACACCGTAGCGCCCACTCTTACCGTCATGACAATGCTAGCTCCTCGACCGCCTTCCAAGTCATTAATGTGTCATCTTCAGAATATTTTCACATGCATCTCGATCCACACTACGTCTAAGTGAAGAAGCTGCGATATGCTAGAAGTTCATACCCTCGCCTCACCGAGGCATCAATCACAGTCGCCCAAGTCCTACACATCGTGCGCGATGGCGCTCAACTGGACACCTTGGAGTGGCATGCTTTCATGCATTATGTCCGGTCTGTCGTGTACTCGGCTCGTGCTTCAGAGAATTCCGATTGACGGATACCCACTTCTAACATGCGCAGATAACTTCTACCTGCATGAAATCGAGAATGGCCATGGTCTTAGACCAAGACGGCATTTCCAGAATGGGGCAAGGCCCGGCACGACCGAAGGGTGTATATTCGGATCATTAACCCCGTCGCGAATTCCCTCGCTAGATTTCCAGATACTGTACGCCGCCGGGGTCAGCCAGAGCTTGCACCACGTTCAGCTGGATGCGTGGCGCCCCCTACCGTAGCGCGCCCGTGCCGTGCCATGACACGCTGAATCTATGTTCTAACTCGGTATCAAGATCCTTGTCTCGCGTCTCACCAGAACCCCAACGCCCACGGCCTTGCCAGGCAGCACTTCGGCTGCTTGGTGCGGTTCCTGCGTATCAGCATGTTGCAGTGCGTCTTCCTCACGCTGGCGGCGTGCATTCCTGAGAGCGCACTGAAGTGTCCTTTCCCGGCGCAGAAAGGCAGGCATGGTGTTATTCGGGGTCCAAAGTGGCAGCTGCGACGTGAACTGTCACGATAGAAACAGCAAGAGTCACGTATGCTAGGCGCAGTGCTCTCGGAATAAATTAGTCATATATAGCGTGTTCTCTGCTTGTGATTGCAATGAGTGCATGTTCGGAGGAGCCAGTTATCTAGAGTACAGGTCTATAAAGCAGTTTATAAGACTATAGGAGGTGTATGTTAGATATGCGCCCTCAGTCCGCGCGAAAAAGGACTGAGGAAAGAAGCGACCGCCGACGCACGGCAGGCACGAACGTTTGAACGAAAGGAACTGGCTACGCTCGTCCATGATGAACATCGACAACAGCAGCAAGCGAGACATCTATGCCAAAGAATGCGACACAAAAAAGTCGTGGACCGGACACGGCGCAGTGAACAGCTGCGTCACCAACTAGTGTCATCCCTCTGGGTCCGACCGCTTGAGGTCGTCTGCCTCAGCTGGTGACGACTCAGTCTTGGCCTGCTGGTCGGCTTGAAGCTCCGATGCAGGCGACAGCTGCCTGGCCTTCTGCTTAGCCTTCCCCCCTCGTTTCCACTTAAACACCTTGTACTTGGGCCAGGCGTCGATCGATATCTCCTCGAGGTCCGGCATCACTGACCGCATGCTCTTTATGAGCCGGTACCCTCTAGCGGGGAAGGGGAACAGGACTGTCAGAGGGGGATGCATCAGCGCGTTCGGCCCAATACGTACAAGTGGTAGTACGTACTTCTGTTTCTTACAAGCTCATACCCGTTCGTGACATCGACAGTAAACTTACGTAAGTTCGACTTGTAGACTCCGTTCACTGCCTTTTGCTGTAAAATCAGAAGTCAGCAGCTCGTTCGGGAGTACGTAGTACGTAACCATACCAGTGTGCCGATGATATCGGGTTCGCCGTAGACCATGATGGAGAGCTCGAGTACCTGGAGCGATGGGAAGCTGAGCACGCGGTCCATCTGCTGGACAAAGCTGGGCCGGACGGTGATCACGAGGTGCCGTGGACGGGTGTCGTGGAGGAGCACGACGAGGTGGCCAATCTTCGTCCCGATGCGCCCTTCGCGCTCGGAGAGGATCTTGGTGTCGATCTTGTCGACGCGGCAGCGCAGCGCAAGCGTCCACAGGCTGAGGAGGTCGCCCTGGATGCGCTCGAGCGACTCCCAGTGGCTCCGCTCTTGCGCGGCGTGGTTGCGGGACCGGTGATCGAGAGCCTGGTTGTCCGTCATGGGCACGCCGAACGCCTCCCACTTGAGCGAGACGATCTCGAAGGTGAATCTGCGGAGGGCAGGGAAGGTGGTCGCCAGCAAGCCCGAATCTACCCATTGTGACGACGTCCAGATGAGGTCAACAATCGCAGGGAACGGCGGGCCATTTCGCGGTATCATAGGGCCGGTATGCGTGCTGTGAGCCTCGATGAGGAGGCCGTCCAGCGATGGCGCGTACCGTTGCAAGATGGGGAGTGGGTCGAGTACCTCGCCGTCGTGTAGACGTGGCTGGTCCATGTGTACGATCTCCAGCCTGGCGTTGTGATGCCATAGTAGATCTGTGATGCGCGTTGGATGTGCTCCCATCTCACGGAACTTCAGCGCTCGCAGTCGTCTGAGCGACATAATCCAGTCGTACGCGACGGGGTTCAAGTCCTCTCCGTCCATAGTAAGATCGAGAAATTGAATGTTGGTGAGATATTGGAGAAAGTCAGTATATCGGTATCTCATAGGGTACGAATAGCGGGATGCTTCTGGCTTGTTGTCCACCATTCCGTATGGACAGACGAGATGCGTGACCCAAGAGAAGCGTAAAGGATCCTTGAGAAAGTGGTAGCGGTAGAGGTCGTAGCACATCGGGAGGATCTGTGGCGGGCCAATGATGTAGACGCCTCTCAATAGTATTGGTATCGCAAGGCGACGGATGGTTCGACATGTTTGCATCATTTGCAACAACTCCCAGGGGGCCAGAAACACCATGACCCTCTCGAGAACGTCGTAGTTCAGTTTCATATGTGGTTGAGAGTTGCTGAGGCCCTGGATCCCGAATTGCCAGTCAGTTCCGAGCCCAGAAGGCCTGTACATGGCCACTCACATGTTTCAGGCTCTGTAACGATGTGCTCATCCGCCGTACTGGCGCGAGGATGTCCGGCCGCGACATGTCAAGGTGTGCGCCGCCTCTTGGCATGGTAACGATGGTAAGTCGAACGCAATAGCTTGCTTGGCCAGTCGCGATTCAGGGTGAGGTGAGGGTTGGAGTGAAAGGGAGCTGTGGTGCCCAGTGGTGTGCGGGCAGAGCAGAACATCAGCTTACATCGTTTAGCGCCCGACGCCTCCCGCCACGTACAGTCAGTGTTTGGCGATGTTTGGCCGAACTGATGCGAGGCAGGTAAACGGTGCGCCACACAGCAAACGTAGCTCGTTGGAGTAATGTCCTTCGTTGGCGAAAGGAGTTGTAGCGCTGTGCTAGCGGAGGCGTACTGGTGCTCGGAATCGTCGGTGGGGGCAATATAACGGACATCGTATTGAGCTTTATATGAAGTACAAAATCTGCCACGCGGAAGAACACAGCACATAATAGCGCAGGCGGATACTAGGAAGACCACAGCAGATATGCAGCTTAGCGCTCAGCTTCTACAAGAAATCTGCCGAGATGAACAAAACCCAGAAAGGACGAGTATCGAGCGAACTACGCAGAGGTTAATATCAGCAGACCTTCGCACCACGCGGGCCAGCGGCCTGCACAGACCGATTATCTTTGGAGGTGGAGTCATTAGCCATTTTCCTTAGCTGAACGGAGCAGCTGCGGGAACCGCTGGACGCAATTCAGCATAGAATCGTGGGATCGCAGCTTACACGTAATCAGAGTGTTAAGCCAGAGACCCAGTAGAGAGGTCCTCGCCGTCTGTGAGTGGTGTAAGGCCGCTGGATCTCGCCCGATTGGCTGGGCGAGTCATGGTTGCTGTATAAGCATATTGGGTCATAAGGCGTCAGATGAGTTTAGCTAATGACGATGACTCATCAGCCCTATGGGGCTGGACAGTGTCCTTGTATTAGCTGAGCATCGGTGAAGAATCTGAGAAAAGCGTTAAGACGCGAGAGACTACAGTAATATAAGTAACTGGGAACTGGGAAGTTAGGCTCAGCCGCAACAAACATGAGCGTTAATCTCCGCGGACAACCGCGGACTTTCTTTCAGGCGCCTATGTATCAGTCCAGGACCAGGACGTCCATGAGCGATGGGCCTCTGGGAGTGTAATTTCGTCAGTTGACTTCTACTGGCGAGTCAAATCTTACGAGCTATTTGACTATCTGTTGAAGGCTTGACTACACCCCCAGATGCTCGTTCAATGCTCACGCTTCGACTTGTTTGGGCTTGAATATGGCGCGGCAGCCCGGGCTTCAAAATCTCTAGCTTGGTGCAGACTTTGTTTAGTAGGAAGTAAAGGGATAATTTACGTAGTAAGCATGGAAATTTCTGTTTACTTTCGCCTGCGTGCCGTGAAATCCATGTCTACACCGAGACCTGACGCTGTCAAACGGCGGCGCCGCCTTCGCATCCGCTCACAGTGCGTTATCAGCTAGGTTCTACGCGTAAGTAACACAGGACCCAAAACCAGCGGATGCACATGCAGTCAATTACATTCAATAACTGCCAGTGGCTGTGGACGAGACTCCTGTGTTTCTGCGGGATTTCCGATTCTGCTGCGCCACGAGGCTGTCCCATTTTTCCATTATCCCCGCAACTGAGCGCCGCAAAGACTGTCGCATATTGCATAGGTTCGTGATATTTCTTGATATGGGGCTTGAACTTCATGTCTCCGCAGGCGATGCACGTGCCTGAGCATAACTCAAATACAAGGATGCGGGCGGCTGTCCCACACCTTATATCCGCACCGCGAGCTCAGCCCTCTGTCCTAGACTCTGAAGCAATGTTGGACATCAAGTGTAACCCGACCGATGCCCTTGTATTCTCTCGTAAGTTCTATGCCGTCTTGGCTGATATCATTCGTCCCATTCGCGTCGGCAGCTCCGTTTACGCAGGACGGAGCTGTCTCTATGAAACTCACCAACACGCGCAAGACTCCTATAGCATTCAAAGTACACGTTAATTCTCGTGACGTCCGTGTTCAAGTTGCTCGATTGCTCGGCTAGTGTAGCTAATCAGGCCAGTAAATACAGTTGTTTCGCGCGTCGCCGAACATGGGCCACATAGAAGCCGGTCGGCAGGTCAAAGTCACCAGTGTGTTGATTGTACACCGGGATTTTCACCGTTACAACTGACAAGATCGCTCCAGTCACCCTGAAAGCGAACTTCTGCTCGTGGATGGCGTCTCCCGGAACGCTCGTCCACTATCGCGCCTCGTCAGTGCACTTCGGCGAGCTGTTGCGCCCCAGACGTACCAGGTTCCCTTGTCAGAACTGGGCGATTACGTCATTGCCCTGTACGGACTAATGGGGATACATCACATGACCCCCGATTATGTTGTAGTAATACGGACTAGATTACTCATGCTTACTGTACACGCTTACATACAGGTAGTACCATAGGTCCCTTAGCGGTATCAGGAGTCCTGACTCTCATGTATATATACTGGCCTTGTAGCACAGAATAAGAAAAGAGTTCAGTCGCACTTTAACAGGTTATGAGCCCCGGCCTCACGGCCACTCTACCCCCACTCAACTAGTCTCATTGCTGAAGAAGACCCCTCGAGAAACCTCGGTCCCCTTCACCCAGTTTAAAACAAGTTTATCCACGCAGTTTACGAGTAAGTCTCGTTGCGTGCTAGTGGCAGACGGAGCGCTCACGCGTTCATTCCTGCGTAATTTCTAGTGCCAAAGGATTTGCCCGCTCGTCCCCCTCACTCCGTTTTCCAGCGGTACAAGCACTCCGCCGGCTACGCGCCCGCCTCCGGCAACGCCAACGACCCCGTCGAGACCGTCCCGTACGGTAAACGCCGCGGCAAAGAACTACGCCCGCCGACTCCAGCGCTCACTCTCCCGTTCCCTCCGAACTCACACGAGGGTAGGCGCCTACGTCGCGAACAGTTCCGCGAGCGCTACGCGACCAACAAGGCCGACTTCGAGAAGCGTCTAGCTGCACGCGAAATCCAACAGGCGCGCGAACGGATCCTCGCCGGTCCGTCAAAGCCGACACTCGAGCAGCGTCTCGCTGCAATCCCACCGGCAACACATACGCCGATCGCACCGAAGCCGATACTCATCGACTTCGACAAGCACACTCCCGCCGACCTTGTCCGCATCTTCACACCGAAGTTCGACGGCACGCTCAAACGCCTCGACGTCTTCGAGACTCTCGAGCTCGACGACCTCAACTCCGACCGAGTCCGCAATCTCCGCCGACTCATCGAGCAGCTCACGCGCATCAAGCGCTGCCTAGCGGACGTCTGCAACGTCGTCAAATACGAGGAGTGGCGCAAGTGGGAACTAGGGTGCAGGGAAATAGGGGATATCTCGTTCAAAGGGCTACGCAAGAACAAAGCCCGGATTGTACAAGCGCTCAGCGCAGTTTACGTGAACGGATATTTTGACGCGGTTAGGTTTTACGAGAACAAGTAGATACTTTGTATACATCGCTATTGTAACAATCAGAAAGAAGTTCTACTCGGAAACCTGACTACTGTGTGTTTATCCTAAGCGACAACAAGTGTCGTAGTTTAACTGGTTCCTTCGTCCAATCCCAACTCTATCCACCTCTCGGCTAAATCGGCTTAGCTGGGATAAGTGGTTCGCTCAACAGCGTTCACAATCACTACCTCTCAGGAGACAAATACGGTACCTGAAACCGTAGAGACAAAACAGGAAACCGTCGCAGAATTCAGACAGCGACTGAATATAGCAGACGACATAGAGACAGACTGGGAAGCATTAACAGCACACGAACGATACGTCGAAGTGTTGCTAACCCCGTTCTACTATTACCAACACGTCCAATTTGAAGGACCGCCGAGCTATTATGCTACAGCGGAGTTAACAAACCACGACGAAGACGTAATCCATTTCTTCTTTCCCACAAGCTCCGACACATATTCGGAACCATACGCTTGTTACCTCGACCAGGAAGATATTGCGGAAGATCTATATTATAGACCGATCAATCAGACATACGATCTCGCATTCTTGGAAGAAGATTGGGAATCACTTCGAGCGACACGAGCCAAATCATACGAGCTCGATCTCAGTGATTTCTTTTACGACGTCGGTTTAAATCCAAAGGAACGTGAAACTCTCTACGCATACACTCGCCTCCTCTTCGTACACGATAACAATGTCATCCTCTTCTGACCCGACCAAGCTCGCCACATCCACCATCCCGCAATTCGACGGTACCAACTATAAAAAGTGGTCCGACGCGATCCGAGCCTTCCTGCGCTACCAAGGCGTCTGGTATTTGATCCAGGGATACGGCTCCACAGCGACCGTTCCTGTCCCTGGTCTTGCCAGACCAATATCTGCGACAGGTACACCCACGGCTACGGAAATCCTAGCTCAAGCTGCATGGGATGAGAAAAACGACAAGGCGCTGGGCATCATCCAGCTCTACGTCGCGCAGAACCTTCGTCATCTCGTCGATGACAAGTTCTTGGCCCTGGACGCATGGACCGCAATCAAGGCCGGCTACGAGAAACCCGGAGCGGTAGGCGCATTCGTCGCCTTCCAGAAGCTGTTCAATGCACAGCTCTCTGACAGCTCCGCACTCGGCCCGCAACTCGACGCGCTCACAGAGCAGTCCAACCAGGTCAACGCGGCGGGAATAGAAGTCAAACCTCAGCTTCTTGCCTTGCTCATGATCAACGCTCTCCCCAAGTCGTATCAGACCATCGCTGGTACAATTCTCACAACGCAGACTGATGTTACGCTGCTCACAGCGGCGCTCATCAAGCCCAAGATCGTCGAGGAGGAACAGCGCCGCGTCGCGAATCGCACTCAGATTGCGCGCGTCTCGAAGGCGCCACTCCTCGACAAGAAATGTGAGAAGTGTGGTCGCAAGAATCACACAACGGAGCAACACTGGGACACAAAGCCGGCGAATTCTGGCTCGAGTTCCGGTAACGGCAACAACACGCAGCAGCAGCAGCAGGGTGGCGGGAAGCGCAAAAAGGGAAGGGAAAAGGCAAAGCGAAGGACAATACCGCGACAACCACGCAGACTGTAAATACCATACGAATAGTCGATGTACCTGTAGTAGCTAAGATCGAAGAGGAATCCATCTCTGTTTCTCTTTATGCTACGGGTGTCAAGTCTAAGTGGATGGTCGACAGCGGTTGCACAACACATGTCACACCGTACAAAACTGACTTTATTCGGTACCATGAATTCCCTAAACCAGGTCATGCACACACGGCCGGCAAAGGTCAGACTATCGAAATCAAAGGTCACGGTGAAATCGCTCTGCAACATCGTCTCACAGATGGACGAATTCAGCATATCCGGTTAGAAACCGTATTATACGTACCGGAAGCAGCAGAACGGTTCTTTGCGCCCAGAATGCCTCTCAATAACGGTCACCGTATTGAGATGGATGGCAAGAAGTTTAAGTTACTCCGCGGGTCAGACCCAACACAGCGGACAGTTTTAATGGAGGGCGAATATGAAAAGTCGTCAGGTTTATATTGGCTAGAAGCTGAAGTCCTCACTAGGACCAGCGAGATTAAGCCAGGAACATTAATGTCGGTCAAATCCGACGATCCATACACTTTGTGGCACCGTCGCTTCGGACACGCCGGGAAGAAATCTGTTGTTCAACTACCTGGCAATGTCAAGGGCGTCCCAGATAAAATCACGGCACCAACCAGGGATACTCCCTGTGATGGATGCGAATTCGGGAAGTCTCGTCGCGATGCATTTCCTGCGTCTGACAGTCGTGCGGATCATCCCCTCGACTTAATACACATGGATCTTGTCGAATATCCGTCGTTATCACTCGACGGGTACAAGTTTGCCCTTACCACCCTCGACGACTATTCCTCATTTGGTTTGGTCTGGTATCTGAAACGGAAGTCTGATGCCTTCTCTGCCTTCAAGCAATTCGTCGCTTGGGCGGAAACACAGGCCGAGCGCAAGCTCAAGGCTATACGTTCGGACCGTGGGGGGGAGTTTTTAGGCCGCGAATTCGACGATTTCCTAGCAGAACGCGGAATAGAGCGTCAACTCTCAGTGGCGCGAACACCACAACAGAACGGCAGAGCAGAACGCTGGCAACAGACCATTCAGAATAAGGCAGAAGCTATGCGACATCACGCTGGCATGACGTCTGGGTTTTGGAAGCTAGCATCGGAAACAGCAGTACATATCTACAATCGACAACCTCTGCGCCGTCATCAATGGAAGCCACCCATCACTAAATGGAACGGCACTGTTCCGGATGTATCGTACTTTCGAGTATGGGGCTGCAAAGCCTACGTCCACACACATAAGGATGCGAGGGTCAATAAACTACAGCCAAAGGCTAAAGTGATGATCTTCGTCGGGTATGAAATCGGTACAAAGGGTTACCGGTTCTGGGATCCAACTGCCCGGACCATCGTTGTGTCACGCGACGTTACCTTCGATGAGTCTTCCTTCCCCAAGCGAGACGAAAGGCCTCGTGAGCCTGGAACGTCTCAAGATCCAATTCCACCTGTCCTACCCGACCTGCCGAACCCGGACCCTACCAGTCCGGATGACTTCACACCTGATAATCAACCCCCAGACAACGCACATCCACAACGGCGGCAAGACGAACCGCAACAAGAGGATGATGACGAAGTCAATGACGATCCAGCCGATCGTTATGAACAATATCGAAGCCCAACTCCGGAACCATACGAACATCCGGAAATACCATTCGTTCCTGGTCCACCTCCTGGACAACCTCCACCTCAGAGAGAACAATATCGTCCTCGTCAGAGCGGACCAGCCGGTTCATCTCGTCAGGCAGCGCCACCTGCTCCTGATATTAGGCAACGATGGAATCTCGAACCACAACCTGTGCCACACCCGGCCAGACCACAGCGCGAGAATGCAGGCCAACGCCGTGTTCCCGATAACAGCTATGGTGACGTCCCGCCCACAGAAGCATGGCGTCAACAGGAACGAGACATCCAACGTGATCAACGAGAAGAACGAGAAGCACGTGAACAACGTGAAGCCTCTCCAATGGAAGTCGACGATCAACTCCGTCGGAATTTATTCCAATGGATATGTCATGCTCACCAGCCTGACCCCACTACGTACCGCGAGGCAATGTCTCGCCCAGATGCGAAACAGTGGGAGATCGTGATGAAAGAGGAACTCAAGTCTCAGGAGGAGAATTCCACATGGATTCTGGTCAACAGACCGAACAACCGGAGAATAGTAAAATGCAAATGGGTTTATGTGATCAAGCCCGACGGCCGCTACAAAGCACGTCTTGTGGCCAAAGGATTCACACAGATAGAGGGGATAGATTTTCAGGAAACCTTCTCTCCCGTCGCACGCTATGAAGCTATACGCTTCTTACTCGCACATGCCGCACTCGAAGATTGGGAAATCGAGGCAATGGATATCAAAACGGCCTTCCTGTATGGCGAGCTCGACGAGGAGATTTATATGGAACAACCAGAAGGCTTTGTGAAGAAAGGACAAGAAAAGATGGTGTGTCGATTGAAGAAGGCTATCTATGGCTTACGCCAAGCCTCACGCACCTGGAACGAGAAGCTACACACTACGCTACTCGAAAATGGATTCAAACGCACGCGCTCAGATGCCGGCGTTTATGTTTATCATCACGACAAAGTCGAAGTTTACCTTATAGTTTATGTCGACGACCTTCTACCAATGGGTCCAAGTTTATCCGAGATCCAACGAGTGAAGAAAGTTCTTGCAGAGAAATTCCAAATGCGAGATCTTGGAGCCGCTAGTACATTCCTTGGAATGCGGATCACTCGTGATAGAAACAACAGGTGTCTGGAAATCGACCAACAGTCGTATACCGAAGGAATCCTATCTCGGTTCCAGATGCACAACTCAAAACCTTGCCGCACACCGCTGCCTGAAGGCATACATCTCGAGAAGGCTGTAGAAACATATACCGCTACTGACGCACTCCGCCATCACTACCAGTCTATGATTGGTAGCCTTATCTATTTGATGATTGGTTCACGACCCGACATCGCCTGGAGAGTCACACGACTCTCACAATACATGCAAAACCCTACGTCACAACACGTGGAAGCCGCGAAACACATCTTCCGGTATCTCCGTCACACCACCGAGTATCGTATCCGGTACTCTGGCTCAAATCAGTCCGGTTTGATAGGGTATTCAGACGCAGATTGGGGCGAAAATCGGGATAACCGGCGATCAACAACTGGTTTCGTTTTCTTAATGGCCGATGGAGCAGTCACATGGGCATCTCGGATGCAGAAAACGGTGGCAAGATCCTCGACGGAAGCCGAGTATATGGCACTCTCGGAGGCATGCTCTGAGTTAGCCTGGCTAACGTCACTCCAAAAAGAGTTAGGTTACTTTCCTACTGCACCACCACCTTTGGTAGCAGACAACCAAGGAGGAATCTTTCTCGCAGTCAATCCCGCTCACGACCGAAGGCTCAAGCACGTCGACATTCGATATCACTTCATACGCGAATACGTAGAAGAAAAACGAGTGGATATAGTCTACGTCAGTACGGATGAAATGATTGCCGACACACTGACAAAACCACTTGGTGCAACGAAATTTGAGCGCTTCCAGTCTATGCTAGGCTTGGTCTTCAGTAGATTAGGCAATAACTAGTCGAGTGGGAGTGTCAGAACTGGGCGATTACGTCATTGCCCTGTACGGACTAATGGGGATACATCACATGACCCCCGATTATGTTGTAGTAATACGGACTAGATTACTCATGCTTACTGTACACGCTTACATACAGGTAGTACCATAGGTCCCTTAGCGGTATCAGGAGTCCTGACTCTCATGTATATATACTGGCCTTGTAGCACAGAATAAGAAAAGAGTTCAGTCGCACTTTAACATCCCTCGCACCGGAAACTGCTCGCGCTCTGGCGTGATGTCAACGCTGAGGATCGACAGCTTGTGCTTGCACTCTGTGCCTTTCGGCAGGTCTTCTTTGACTCGTGTCCGGTACGACTTTCCGGATGCCGCTGCCCAGGATGCATCCGCCGCGGGTACCGTCAAAAATCTCAAGGCACAGCTTGAGGAGGCGCAGGCCGAGATCCAGCGGCTGCGCTCGCTGGTTGAGTCTGGATTTGCGCCTCTGGCGGCGCGCGACGTAGGGTCGCAGATGCGAGAGTGCTGTTCGACGGCAGGTTAGTCCCTATCTACGCCCACTTTCAGCGCAAGATCACTCGGGATAACCGGTATCTATTAGCACAAGAAAAGGCCGTCACTCGATATTCAGACGACGCGTCGCTCTTTTCCGAAGTGCCACCGTCGTGTATGTCCTCGATGGCTTCTTGCTTTGCCATCTCGCTGACTTGGCACCTTGGATGTAGATCATGAATGCACGGAGAAAGACGGAGAGGCGCCGAGTAAGATGACCTCCCGGCCATCCGGAGCACATCGCAGGCGGTCGTCTGGGATGCTGGGGCGCCTCTCACGGGTTTTTTCCAGAGCGGCGAGCATGTAGCGACGTGTGCTCATTCTAGCTGCACGTGCCGTATTGAACTCTGTATTGCTGACGTTGTCGCCGAATGGCAGCGCCAGCTAACATCTTCGCATCCGCCCATGAATCATTATCAGCTAGGCTCCACTTGTGATTAGTAATGGAGCCTAAAATGGCGGATGTACATGTATTTGATGACATTCAAAGGCTGGCTGCGGACGAGGCTGTTGTGTTTCTACGCAATTTCCGATTTCTGTTGCAGCCTGCGCCACAGGGCTGTCCCACCGCTTCCATTATCCCTGCAACCGAACGCCCCAAAGGCTCCCGCACAATGCATAGGTTCGTTATATTCCTTGGTATGGCACTTGGTGTTGCTTCAAGTTGTGTTTTCGCAAGCCTGAGCCTGGACAAGCCGGGCCGAAGCCGTCGGCTTCTGGGCCAAGCCGAGCCAGTCAAATCACTGACTCAAATACGAGGATGCGGGCGGCTGTTCCGAGACGTTCCACACCTTACATCCGCAGCGCAAGCTCGTCGCTCTGTCTTTGGCTCTGAAGCGATGTTGGACATCAAATGTAACCCGAGCGATGCCCTTGTATCCTCCCGTAAGTTCTATGCCGTCTTGGCTGATATCATTCGTCTCATCACGTCGGCAGTTCCGTTTACGCAGGACAAACCTTTCTCTATGGAGCTCACCAATACGCACAAGACTCCTGTGGCATTCAAAATACGCGTTACTTCTCGTAAAGTCCGTGTTCAGACTACTCGAATGCTCGGCCATTGTGGCTAATTGGATCAATAAACACAGTCGTTTTGCGTGGTGCCGAACATGGGCCGCATAGAGGCCGGCCAGCAGGTCAAAGTCATCAGTGTGTTGATTGCATACCGGGGATTTTCACCGTTACAACTGACAAGATCGTTCCAGTCACCCTGAAAGCAGTCAAAGAAGACCTGCCGAAAGGCACAGAGTGCAAGCACAAGCTGTCGATCCTCAGCGTTGACATCACGCCAGAGCGCGAGCGGTTTCCGGTGCGAAGGAACCTGGTGCGTCCGTGAGCGCAGTACTGTCCAAACGACGTGCACGCACTGACGAGGTGCGATAGTGGACGAGCGTCCCGGGAGACGCCATCCACGAGCAGAAGTTCCGTGTCCGATACGTCTTCCCGGATGCCACCGCTGCCCAGGATGCGTCCGCCGCGGGTACAGTCAAGGGTCTCAAGGCGCAGCTTGAGGAGGCGCAGGCCGAGATCCAGCGGCTGCGCTCGCTGGTTGAGTCTGGATCTGTGCCTCTGGCGGCGCGCGGCGCAGGGTTGCAGATGCAGGAGTGCTGCTCGACGGCAGGTGTGTCCCTATCCACGCCCACTTTCAGCACGAGATCACTCGGAATAACCGGGTATCTGTTAGCACAAGAGAAGGCCATCGCTCGATATTCAGACGACGCATCGCTCTTTTCTGAGATGCTACCGTCGTGTATGTCCTCGATGGCTTCTTGCTTTGCCATCTCGCTAACTTGATATCTTGGGTGCAGATCATGAATGCACGGAGAAAGATGGAGAGATGTCGACTAAGCCGACTTCCCGGCCATCCGAGGCACATCGCAGGCGGTCGTCTGGGATGCTGGGGCGCCTCTCACGGGTGTTTCCCAGAGCGGCGAGCATGTAGCGACGTGCGCTTATTCTAGTTGCAATTTTTTTACTCATAGCCATTCCCTGAGCTCGATATTATTCTTAGCTGGTCATGAGAAGTGTGAATAAATTCGCTACAGAAATAGAACAACCCGAATTATACGATGTCAAAGAGTTCAAGGGAAATGAGGAACATGGACAGAAAAGTCAGGAAGCTTGAACGCGTCAGCTGGAAGGTAGGAAACCTGCCTCACACTTTCTACAAGCAAATAAACCGTGAGATTAGCGTATAGGTCCAGATAAGCAACAGACCACAGAAACGCAGCGCTCTTCTCCCTAGGCGGCGGCGATGGCCCCCGGGACGAGCGTCCGGTACGGCGGCGCGTCGGTCGGGGGACGTGGTCGGGGGTTTCCCATGCGTGCCCTAAATCGCGCGGCGCGCGCCCAACGCATGGGCTGTGGTGTGTGCACGGCGTGTCGGGTCGCTGCTACCCTCGGAGGACCTGCCGGTGTGCGCCTGTTGCGGCTGTTGTTTGGTCTGCGTCCGGGCGGCCACGGAAGGTGTGCCTTTCCAGACGCGTTTCTGGCGCCCTCGACCGTCCTCTGTGGGTGGCATCGCAAGAGAGGGGCGCGGCGGCCGGTGGCGTCGCTCGTCGCAGGCAGAGCCTCGAGGGACGCCGACTCGCCGGCGGACGACGCCTGGAGGAGGTCCGCGTGGCGGAACGTCTCGTCCACCGGGTCGCGACGGGCGGGTGCGCCGCGGCCTCGTCTGCGCGCGCACCCGTGACGACGGGCGGCTGTGCGACGCCGAACGGCTTCTGCGACCAGACGGCGTGCGCCGCCGTCGCGACCGCGAGGAGGCTCAGCGGGAGCGATTGCGCGCGGCGCGCAGAAGTAGAGCAGCTGCACGACGAACAGCACCTTGGCGAGCGCGTCGGACCGATAGCGGCTGAGGATGCTCCATGAGGAAACGGACTCGGTGCGAGGTGAGGGCGAAGCGCGTTTGGCCGGGCTGGTACTGGGGCGTCGGGGCTGGGGCTGGGACGAGGGACGCGTCGATGTCCAGGACGAAGCCGCCCATGGCGGCGTAGAAGCTGTGCACGAGCGTCCATGCGTGTTTTCGCGTCTTTGAGCGGCTGTCGGCTCCGAGGACCGGGGTCGCCTCTGTCTCTTCGTTCGGGGGCAGCGCGTCTGGAATGCCCTGTTCGACCCCCGCCGACTCGACCTGTGGGTCTGAATGAGAACGGTGCATGGAGCCACGCGTGCCTGATTGGCGTAACTCACGGTGCCGACGACATGGACTTGCTTTTCTTCTTGGTGGCGCCACAGAGGGCGTGCCGGAGCCCTGAAACGGTTTCAACTAAGAAGGTCGCGACGGTAGACATACGGAGAGCACACGAATCGCGTATAGATGGACGTCCAGAGCGCACTGCCGCCAGACTCTGGGCTCGTCAAGTACCGCGCTTCGGAGGCAGAAAGATGCTTTGCGGGGTACAGCTGGCAGCATGCGAGGTACAGCAGGTAGTCTGGCGCGAGAAGCCCGATCGCAAGCGAGGGCAACTTGGCGACCAACTCCCACCTGCGCGGCCGGAGGGGGATATCCAAGTGCAGGGCATTCCAGACACATATGGTGAGGATGGAGGCCCAGGTGCCACGCGTGGCAGGGTCGGCGTGCGAGGATGCAGTAGGAGACGATAGTGGTGTGCTCGAGGTGACTCGAGTGGACAGAGAGACGATGTCTGTCATGCTCAAGGCGACGATGTCGCGTCAATGGACAGGAAGCCTCCGCTCGGTCTTGGTAGCTGCAGGCCTCGCGGAGACCGTTATGTAGACAATATGCCGGGTGGGTGCGCCAACATCGGGATAGGGTGACTGATACTGCGCCAAGAAGGTGAGAACGCTGATGGGGCTTTGATGAGAAAGCTGATCGCCTTCGGCGTCGGGCATGGGTCGCAAATGCAGAGCGCACAGATTCGGAAAGAGCGTCGAAGGCTCCCGAGGTTAGGACTCCGCGGCTGGGTGATGGCGGTCTCTCTCTCTCGCGTACGTGGTTCGTCGACTCTGCTCGCCCGTCGAATCTAGGCGTCGTTGGGCAGCAGACGATGCGACTGCGCCGAGGTCTCCGGAGTCCGAGGACACTCACGCGGCCGTCTTCCTTCTAGGATGCCCCGCCATGACATCAACGTCATCCGCCGCATTTGTCGATTCCGCTGCCATTCCTGCTAGCATCCTCAAGCGCGCAGAGCAAAACTGGCGATCGACGCTCCAAAGACGGCGGTGGCGCGTCCGCATATGGACGCTGCTCCCAGGAGGTCCCCCACGACAGCGACTGCTCCTTCGCGCGTCGCTCCCTCTCGCCCCGCAACGACTCGAGCACTCGATGCCCAAAGACAAGCTTGCTCTCAGACCACCACCACCACCACCACGCCCGTCTCTCCCTTCTCGTCTGCCCTCCAGCTGGACATCCATCTGCCCACGCTGCTGCCGGGTCACCTGCCCAGAGAGCCTATCGTAAGTCTATCCCATATCCTAATCCATCTCCGCGCTCACGCTCCAGTCTCCAGTCTCCTTATACCACCCTCGCCGCCATGTCAGTCCGGCGCAACTACACCCTCCTTCCGTCCTCTCCTCCCTCTGGCCCTTCCTCAGCCTCGCTCATCCCCCACCCGCCACCCATACCCCCTCACAGTCTGCACCCCTGGCCATCCCACTCGCGCAACAACACCGAATTCGACATTGAGGAGATGGCCGATGATGCCGCTGCGCCCGCCACTTTGCAGCGTCACAGCACGGACCTCCAAGGCGTCGGCTATGCCATTGACGACCTCAAGGGCAAGACCGCCATAGAAGCCAAGACCGTGCTCATCAACCGCGCCCTCGAACAGACCGGCATGGGTCGCTACCAGTGGTGCATGTCCGTCCCCTCCCCCACCCCGTTTTCGTCCTGTTGCTCACTCGCCCGCAGATTCTTCCTCTGCGGCTTTGGTTACGCCCTCGACCTCATGTGGGCCCAGGCCTTTTCGCTCGTCACGCCCCGCATACAGCAGGAACTCGGCGTGCCGGACGAGCAGTACGGCGACATCTTCTCTGGCAAGTCACTGCGTTTTACTCTCTAGTCTTTCTGTGCGACCAACGTCATCGTCCAGTTTTCTCGGCCGGTCTCACCGTCGGTGCCTTCACCTGGGGCATCCTCGTCGACATCATCGGTCGCCGCTGGGCATTCAACCTCACCGTCGGCATCGTTGCCGTCTTTGGTGCGTCGTTCCCTCGTCAGGGTTGCCAAATCACGTCCACGAGACTAACTGCCACGTGCGCCTACAGGTATGATCCTCGGTGCGCTCGACAGCTGGAGCTCCATCTGCGCCATCGTCTTTTTCGTCGGCTTTGGGCTTGGTGGCAATATACCCATCGATGCGACGATCGTACTAGAGTTTCTGCCCAACGTAAGTAAAGGCATGCCAACCCTCGCAGAATCATTGTCCTACGAGGCCCGTTTCACAGGACCGGCGGTACCTGCTGGCTGCGCTGAGCGTATTTCAGCCGATCGGTACGTTCTCATTCCTGTTCAACTGGCGCACACACGTTAACCACCCTGCAGGCGTCATCATCACCTCCCTCATCTCCTGGTCACTCGTCCCGACCTTTGCCTGCTCCACCGCCCTCCCCGCCTGCTCCGCGCTCCCGCCCGCAACACCCGTCTCGGCAGGGACCTGCTGCACGCGCTCGTCGAACGCGGGGTGGCGCTACGCACTCTACACGCTCGGCGCGCTATCCGTCGCCGCGTTCTTTGCGCGCTTCTTTTTGTTTACGTTCTACGAGAGCCCCAAGTTCCTCGTCGGCAAGGGCCGCGACGCGGAGGCGTGCGAGGTCGTGCGGTGCATCGCGCGCGTGAACGGGCGCGAGCTCGGCGCGGCGACGCTTGGGGTTGCTGAGCTCGAGGCGGTCGACGCGCGGTTTGTACAGGCGGCGCGCCGGGCGTCGCGCTTGGGGAAGGGGGTGAGTGAGGGCGAGGATGGGGCGCGTGCTGAAGAGGGGGAGGAGGAGGAGGGAAAGGAGAGGAGGGTGAAGGTGCCGGCGATGGGTGGGCACCTCAAGGAGCTCTTTAGCTCGGGGTACATGGTGCGCCTGACGCTGCTGACGTGGGTGTGCTACGCGGCGGACTACTGGTGAGTGCGCGTGCGTCACGCGCGGCCGTGGTTTCCGTTTGCCCGCTCACGTTATCCTCTCTTCGCAGGGGCTTCGTCATCGCGGGCAACTTTTTGCCCAAGTTCCTTGCTGAGCGTGGGGCGGCGCAGGACCTCAGCACGGCGGAGGTGTACCGGAACTAGTTGAGTGCTCTGCTTCGATTGGCGTCGTGTGTGCGCGTTGTGCTGATCCATGCGCCGCCTGCAGCATCGTCATCGCCGTCGTGGGCGTGCCCGGGGTGCTCCTCGGCACGGCGCTCATCGAGGTGCCGCGCATCGGGCGCCGGTGGGCGATGGTCGGGTCGAGCGCGCTCATGGGCGCGAGCCTGTTCCTGTACGCGACGATCACGACACCGGCCGCGAGCGTCGGGTTCAACGCGATGGAGTACTTTTGTGAGTGTCGCCGTCGTCGTCGTCGTCGTCGTCGTCGTGTCCTCGCATCGTTTTTACTGACTCCGCCGACGATGATGGCTTTTGCCAGTCCAGTCGACGTTCAACGCGGTGCTGTACGGCTGGACGCCCGAGGCGTTCCCGGCCGCGGTGCGCGGGAGCGCGTGCGGGCTCGCGAGCTTCTGGGGCCGCCTGAGCAGCATCGTCGCCCCGCTCGTCGCGGCGCGGCTCGCCAGTGGCAGTGGCAGCGGTGGCGGTGGCGGTGGCGGTGGCGGTGGGGGCAGCGCGGGCGTGCTGTATCTCGCTGGCGGAGGTGTGTTCGTGAGCACGATCTGTGCGTTGTTCTTGCCGGAGACGAAGGGCGGGGAGGTGTTGTGAGAGGGTGTTTGTGACGTTGTCGTGTGTCTGTATCCATAATAGTGTGTTTTTAGAGGTCCGGAACGGTTTGGCCAGATGGCTTCTTTCTGTGTATGATAGCATAAATATTCACGGTGATGCGACTGGAGTCTCCGTAGTGGGCGCTTGTGACTATATCGTCCCCCTCCGCCATTGATCTTGCGGTATCTCCCTTTTGTTTCCTGCCGAGGCGCACTTCCAGCAGCGTCCGGTGCGAAAGTTGAGGGAACACTCGTACGTCGATGCTCCCAAGTCAGACGATGGGAGCGTGGTCTCATCCGCGAGATTGAGTCACGGGTCTTCGGGCTGTTGGTAAGTTCTGCTTCGCATGCCTTTATGGCTGTCGTTGCTGACGAGCTCCAAGCCCTACGTCGAACAATGGACGTCTGGTCATTGGCCCACCCGGCGCGGGATTGAGTCATGGTTCTCAATGCTGCTGGTGAGTTCCGCTCATCCTGCTCTTACATCTGTCGTTACCGATTGAAAAAATTTAGGGCGATGCTGAGACCGTGTGTGGAGCCTAGCGTGCATGTAGGTCCCTACAACTAGGTTGGCAGGTTCCGCTGGTGGAACGAGACCTTCCAGGCGAGAAAGAAGAGTTTTCGTACGAGTGGGCACTCGTGCACAGCTTCTATGCAGCCATGGGCGGGTTTGTCTTGGAAGTCGACACATGGCTGATTCCAACAGCAGCTCCGGCACCCCAGTCTAATTCACACCGGACCCGCTTCGTCCTCACCGCACAAGGCGTCTGCTTTCTGATGAGACGCGCGCCCGATCTCGTGCCCCGTCTGTCTGCGACGAGCATCCGCAACCGCTGCCAGTCCGACGCGTTCACGAAGGCGCTGCTCGTCGTGCAGCTACTTTACTTCTGCATCTCCTGCGCCTCGCGCAATCGCTCCCGCTGAGCCTCCTCGAGGTCTCGACGGTGGCACACGCCGTGTGCGCCGTCGCGACGTACGCAGTCTGGTGGCAGAAGCCGGCCGTTCAGTATCGCAGAGCCGACCGTCGTCACGGGTGCGGGCGTTGACGAGGTCACGGCGTACCTGCTCGTCACGACCCGGTGGACGACGTTCCGCTACGCGGGCCGCCTGCAATTGTCGTCCGCCAGCGAGGTATCGTCCCTCGAAGTTTTGCCTGCGACGAGCGATGCCACTGACTGTCACGACACTCTTCCAATGCCGCCCACAGAGGACGACCAAGGGCGCACCAGCAAGGCGCCGAAAACGCCTCCGGAAGGGTACACTTTCCGTGTTCGTTTAGAGGCAGATCAACAACAATCGCAACCCGCGCACATCGGCAGGTTCTCCGAAGGCAGCAACGACCCAACGCGCCGTTTGCCACGCGCTGGGCACGCGCCGCGCGATTTATGGCACGCATGGGAAACGCTAGCACAACCCCCGAAGAGACCCTCTTGTCTCAGCACGGCGGCCTGCAGGAGTCGATGTTCGGCGTCGACGCGCCGCTGTACTGGACGCTCGTCCCCGGGGCTATCGCGGCCGTCTACGGGCTTGTCCACGTCGCCGCGTGGGACACAGCGTTCCCGAACGCCGTAGAACGCACGCTCTGGCGCGTTACATCGCTCGCCATGGTCGCGTGCGGCATCTTACCGTCCATCGTACTGGAATTCCTGAACGATCTCCTGACCCAGCCCGAAAGTATGCATGCCATCTTTCGGGTCTACTGCTGGTACATGTCCAAGGAGAAGGGCGTCACGTTTCTGCGGTATATTTCCTATGTGGACCTCTACGCTAGCCTCGCGTTGTATCCGGTGTTGACAGCCTGTTTGCTTGTAGAAAGTGTGAAGCAGGTGTTCTACCTTCCAGCTGGCGCGTTCGAGCTTCCCGACTCCTCTGTCTATGTCCCCCATCTCTCTTGAACTCCCTGACACGGTATATTATAGTCAGTGGTTTCTGTAGTGGACTGGTTTGCGTTCCACATGACCGGTCAGGAATCATATCGAGATCAAGGAACGGCGGCGAGAAAACAAAGTAAACTGCAGCTAGACTAAGCACATGTCATTTTCTTCTCTTCTGAGTCCTCTCTCCCTTTCTCAGATCATTTCCTGACTCACCGGCGAATGGCGTGCAGTTCAGTTGACATTCAGCGTGGTTGCTGGACGGCTGGACGCCCGAGGCATTCACTGCGGCAGTGCGGGCTCGCAAGCTTCTGAGACCGGCTGAGCAGCGTCGTCGCGGCGAGGCTCGCCGCCGCCGCCGGGGGCGGTAGGGGCAGCGAGGGCTAGGGCGTGTTTGTGAGCGCGCTCTGCGCACTGTTCTTGCCGGAGACGAGGGGCGGGGAGATGTTGTAAGTGCGGGAGGCGTTTGTGGCGAGGTTGTATGTGTATCTATAGAACTGTGCGCTTCAATTGTAGAGGTTCAGAACGGTATGGCTAGATTGCTAGTGTACGATAGCGTAATTACGTAATGGCTCACGAAGCGATGTCTCTTTGTGCCTTCGTCTTGGAGCGTATGCGACAGGCGCCGGGAGGGAACTCGAACTGAAATACATCTTGCCTGTGTTTCGCAGCCATTGACGATTGGTTTTCGCACTGGAAGCGGGCCCTGAAATTGAAAGTACAGTTATCCACCGCTCCTTGAAACAGCCAAATTCTCCATGCCCATTGACGGCGTTCCACTTTGTGTATTGAGCCAGAACTTCGTATAACTTATACCGCACATCTCTCACATACTCTAGAATATTTTGGAGACCAACAGTGGAGAAATCTGTGAAGGGGAGGGATCCCGCACTTTTGATGGCAATCGCCCCTACCACCACTCGTTGAAACACCCTTTTCTGGCTTGATGAGTAACCGCTTTAGGCAACTTTACCTGACGAAGCGCCCGATCCCGTCCCACGCACCAAGGGCCGGCAGTTCGGTTGGACAACATACGACATCTCTACCCTTGCTAACGGGTATAGTGTATTCAGAGATGCACTTACAAGCGTCAGTGGAGCTGCCGAAAGGTTTAACTCACGGCTTTAATTTTGAGAAGGCCATCAATGTGCCATCAACATGGAAAAACATACTTTTCCAGCTCTACGGCATGAAATACATGTTCCCTCATGTTCTAGCGTCACTCTGCAAGAGTTCCAGAAAGAATACGTCTACCATGATTTTTCTGCCAATTTAAGTCACCCTGAAAGCTTTGAACTGCGCGCTGTTTCAAGGAGTGGTGGTGTTTCAAGGAGCGGTGGATAACTGTACATGTTGCTAGAAAAGAGGGGAAATGTCGAAAACGGCAGAAATTACAAGCGCTCGTTACACAGGGCCCCCGCGGACAGCATCCTGGGCACTATCTGCGGGATTTTGATAATCGTGTGACCCAGATTCCGATTGCAGCAGAATCTGAGCGCTCCTGTCCAAAATCCGTTCGATTTTTGTCTGATTACACTTTTGGCTCTGCTGTAATCACTATCAGCCGGATTTGGTATATCTCGCAATCCGATTCTTAGTTGAAAGCTTTTCCGCATGGTACGAAGCGGGATACACCCGTGTGAGGCCAGAGGAGCACAGAGGTACATTGAAGGCCTATGGGCAAGTTCCCTCTAGTAACCTGTTCCTCGCTTCTCTAGTTGCCCCTGCCACCTCGCATCTACCGCCTTCCGAGCTGTCTCCTAGTACAAGTGAGGGCCTATACTGCACCAGGGCGGCCCGTACTGTGATGCAATATGTGTCGGCCGCCCTGCCGAGCATGCCGGAGCAGCAGCATCCGTCGTACCTGCATCGGACGACAAAGATGTTGATCCAGGCAGTGCGTTATTTTCCCCGCTCGTAGGACAGATCTTGTATCACTGACATTACCGGCTTGTGATCGCCATGACAGATGGCGGGAGACGGTTATAGCCGCAGATGAAGTCAGGCATAGTCATAGTTTTTCTGGTCATCACAGCACATCTGATGACGATACGAATCATGATGACATTATGAAGATCAGCAGGACGATACTCATGATCCCGACGATGCTTTCCTGCAGACCTGCGCCCCTGTCCACTGTGTGGCGCTGAGCAGACAGACGGCGAGACCTCTCAGCAGCATTATTTGTTCCACATCATATATACACTTGGGACCGCTACATATATCTTTGATATCTGGCGCAGAAGCCTTCTGCACGTCGCGTCCCACTGTGCGAATCTGCGGTGGGCGGTGGGCGCTTGATCCCACCTGAGGCCTGAGACCCGGAGCGAGATTGCTGTCAGGTCAAAATCCGGCTGTTGTGAGACAACAATCGAACGGATTTTGGACCTCAGCTATCTGGACGTTGATCTGCGGGCAATCCCCTGGAAACCTGGTACACGCAATCTCCCGGGGCCCTGTGTATATATCGTGTGAATCGCGTCGCCGTCCAAGCCCTCGCCTTGTCCACACATGCACATGAGCCACAGTCTGCTGGTCAACGCAAAAAGGACCAAGGCGCCGCACATTCGTCCATCCGCAAAAGCCACCGGCACGCCCATCCGCAAAAGCCACGTCCACCGTCCTCTGTACGCCCGTCCAAGTCGCGGATGTGCAGGACGCCAAGGCCACATGTAAGTGTGATGGCCCACAGAGACGCGAAGCCCAGTGTGCAAGAAGCGAGTGTCTCGCTGCTGCTGCTGTACGTCGCCCAAAAGAATCGCGCTCAAGAAGTTGGTCAGATGAAGGGAAGCTAACAGAAATATGGGTGATATCCGGCTGTCGACAGGTGCAGGTCAGTGGTAAATTGTCTGGCGTCTCAGGCTGTGGTGGGCCGAAAACCGAGGTCAATGTCAAGCTCGGCTTTGCCCCCTCTGGTGGTGGTGGGCACAGCTGTATTCGTCTGCGAACGGGATGTACACGTTGGATCGTGCACGACTCCATTCCAGCGTCAGCAAGATGCAAGACGTGGCCCGAGGTTGCTCCGAATGTTTTGCGGCAACCTATACGGGCAGAATTTGCAGCTTAGCGATGGCCGACGCATCTACTGAACCGCTCGAAAGGCTGCAAGGTAATGTGCACGTTCTTTCCCTCTGTTGGACCAATGCAGCTTACCTGTTTTGCACGTAGCCGAATGAAGAGCGTGGCGGCGAAGATCGCTCGGCGGATCGGCCTTTTCTGCCCGTAGCGGTTGCGCACCTCAGACACAAGAACGGCTTAATCATGACGCAACCATTCTCTCACTTCTTAAAGGATTCACTACAAGGATCGCCCTCTCTCATAGAATCCCCTGGTGTTCCGCAGTTGTCCCGCAGGGCACTGTGGAATGCACACGCTACCGAATGCACCATTCTTCCGCTGTCCTAGGAAAGGGTCTCTGGACCATCACCTGTCTAGATAATCGGACAGAGGTGGGTAATAAACACTCGCTGCGTCGCATCACCCGCTGTGCTCTTCAGAATCCCTACCATTCCAGTCTAGCTAAACCAATCTGATCATGGCAGGCGTTTTCTCCTTATTTTCTAGAGATAACTCGACCGCTTTGCCGGCCTCTGCATCCTGGCACGCCGATCCTGCTGTGCGTGGCACCTGGGGCATTGTCTCGGCATGCCTGTCAACACTCGTAATATGCGTCTGGAACGCTGTCCACATCGACATTCCCCTCCGACCGCGTAGGTGGGAGTTTGTCGACAAGCTGCCCTGGCTCGCCGTCGGCCTGCTGGCGCCAGATTACTTGCTGTATGTGGCATGCTGCCAGCTGTACCACGCAAAAAAATTATCTGCCGCTGGAAAGGTGTACCTGATAAGTTCCGAACAGCACAATAAACGGCCGACGTGCTTTCGTCGTTTCTTCCGCTGGGCTGGAAGCCCGCTCTCAAGGCAACTGGTGTGTTCTCCATTGCCTAGTACTTCTGTCGCAAGTTGTGTTGATTATACTTACCCCAGAGCACTAGCACGTCCACTAGAGTATCACCAGAAGTGTTAGATGCAGAAGGAGGAGAGCAGGAGAGACATGGTATGGAAGATATCGGCACTGTGAGCTACTCTAGTACACGCGCATGACGTCGCATATTCTGACTCAAGTCGGCAGGTCGAGTTGGCAGAGCTGGAACTCAAGCCTTCAGGCACGCCACCAGCAGAAGCAAAAGAGGCGCCACCAGCACCCGAAGCCAACGGTTCTTCTGTAAAGAAACGAGAGCATAAGTGGACCCTTGTGCACAGCTTCTACGCGTCTATGGGCGGATTCGTCGTAGATGTTGACACATCCATCGCTCCAACCCTAGCTCCAACGTCCCAGCTCTTCCCAAATCGGCTCCAATCAGGTCGAGCCCGCTACATCCTCACCGCACGAGGTGTCTACTTCCTCATGCATCATACACCAGAGCTCGTGCCCGATCTGTCCGAGTCGAGCATTCTCAACCGATGCCGATCCGATGCTCTCGCGAAGGCCCTCCTCGTCGCGCAGCTGCTCTACTTCTGCATCTCCTGCGCACTACGCCTCGGTCAATCGCTCTCAGTAAGCCTTCTCGAGGTCACGACTTTTGCGCATGCTGTGTGCGCCGTCGCGACGTACGCGGTGTGGTGGAAGAAGCCGTTTAGCGTCGCAGAGCCGACCGTTATCACCTGCGAGACCCAGGGTGCCGAGGAAATTATTGCGTACCTGCTGATGGCGAGCAAGTGGACGACGGCTCGATGCGCGGGTCTCTGGCAGTCATCGTCACCCGGCGAGCTATTTTTCCTTATGGTGCGGCCTGCAGCTGGCGATGCCGACAGCGGCAACAACCCTTCTGCAGTACCGCCGGCGGAGGTCATAGCCAGCCACGGGCTTAGTCACGAAGCACCGGCAGCAGCGCCTTCAGAAAAGGCCACCCGCGTGGGCGAGTACATATTCCTTGCCCGCCCAGATCCAAACCAACGTCAACCGTCGTCTTCTGGGAAAGTAGTCAGCAGGCTGTGGAGACCTCTGGGTGGCAAAGCGATGAGTCGCCCGAGTGTCAACATCGCACGCTGGACGCTAGCGGCGCGTGCTATGACACGCATGGGGAACGCCGGCGCACTCCCTAGAGCTGCTCTCCTCTCGCAGCATGGGGGTCTCGGAGAGTCGGTATTCGGCAGCGACGGACCTGCCTACTGGTGGCTTGTCCCTGGATCCATCGCCGCTGTTTACGGGCTCATTCATGTGGCGGCTTGGAACGCGTCGTTTCCAACAGTGCTTGAAGGCTTGCTTTGGCGTACTGCATCGTTTTATGCGCTTGCGCTGGGATTTGCCCCTTCTGTAGTGTTGCAAACACTGCAAACGATTTCCAATGTCGCTTCACGCCCTATGCGGTCTGTTTCATTGACTCGGAGAAGGTTTTTTCTCATCATGAGGCTGATTTCCTATGCGAATCTCTACTTGCTGATTGTGACTTATCCGATTTTCACCACTTATCTGCTTTTGGAAAGCGTTAGACAGATTCTCTACCTTCCAGCCGACGCATTCAAGCTTCCTGACTTCTCCGTTTATGTTCCTCATTTCTTTTGAATTGCCACCCTTTTAATCTGTGGTCTAACGTCAATAATTTGTTTGGAACGGACCAGCTTCCAAGGCACAAAAATACAACATTACATGACAGTGTATGAATTTCAGACACAGAGAGTACAAATTATGCGTTTCACTTGTTGCTCACAGCCCCCCCCCCCCCCTTTTTATTATTATTATTATTATTATTAGCATGTGGCAAGACGATGACAGCCAGTTACACGACAGGCGTACATGTTTGGTATGAGAAGTTCTAGCGAACACGGCCGCGACGACGACCCAGAAGAAAAAATTATACGCTTATTGCAAGGTAGAATCTACGGGGACACTTGTTCGGTTTTTGAGCTCAATAGAGCGCAAGTATTTTGGGCCATATTCAGCGTCCGATACCGAAGATTAATCATAGGAATTGAAAGGTATACCATGAAGAACGTGGTGGCAACACGTGGTATCTCCTGTCGGCTAGTTGCCTTGAAGAACATACGCGAAGGGCTTCCGATTCCGGACAGCTCCAAGGACGGTCCGAATTGCACGTCGGAGGCCTGTCCTTCGCGATACATCAGGCTTGTGGGACAGTCGCCGGTAAATCCGTAATCTGCACCAAGTTTGAGGAGCCAATGGAGTAAAAGTGCAGAGGGTAGGCGAGGACGTAGCTCTCGCTAATCTAGCACCTTAGGTGCAGATCACGAATGCGAGGAGCAGGACGGAGAGGTGATTGTTTTCTAGAATGACAGGCATGTCAGTTTTACGTGTTCATGCTAGCCGCATCCCTTTCTCGTTGCCGTTCGGCGTTTCTTGATTTCGATGCTATTCTTAATTGATCATAGGTTATAAACCAGTCCGCTATATAAAAATGACAGACTACGATATATGATACTAGAGAGTTCAAGGCAGATGAAGCACATGGATAGAGAAGTCGGGAAGCTTGAATGCGTCAGCTGGAAGGTAGAAAACTTGTCTTACGCTCTCTACAAGCAAAAGAGCCATACATATCGAATACAGTATAATCGTGCCGAAGAGCTCCGTATGGGACAGATATATCAGAGGTGCGAAGTTGAAATGGGGCATGTGCCGGAAGTAACGCTTGAGAATAGCATGCACGATATCGGGCTGCGCCAGGAGCTTGTTCCAGATGTACAGCGACATGGGTGGGGCAATGCCACACATGATCGCAACGAGCGACGCAACGCGCCAGAGCGTGCGTTCTGCGACGGTCGGGAACGCTATGTTCCACGCAGCAATGTGGACGATCCCATAGACCAAAACGATAGACCCGGGGACAAGGACCCAGTACAGCGGCGCGTCGATGCCAAGCACCGACTCCTGCAGGCCGCCGTGCTGAGACAGAAGGGTCACTTCGGGTGGCGTTTCAGCACTTCCCATGTGCGCCATGACTCGCGCGGCGCGCTCCCAACGCGTGACAGTGGCGTGCGGACGGCGCGTTGGGTCGCTGCTGCCCTCTGAGGACAGGCTGACGCGCGCATAATGTTGGTCTGTGTCTGGACAGACCTGGAAATTGTATTCCTCGACACAGCAGGCGACTTGGCCTGGAAGGACTACAGACTCTTCGCAAGTATGTCCTCAATCATCTTCAACAGAAGGCAATACCGAAGGGGATGATCGCCACTGCTTGCGGGCATCGCGCCGGTCCTGGGGAAAACGTCGAGGGACGAAAGTTCGCTGGGGGACGACAACTGCACGAGGCCCGCATACCGAAACGTCGTCCAGCGACTTGCCATAAGCAGATACGCAGCGAATTCTTCGATGCCCTCGCCGGTGATGACGGTAGGTTCTGCGACGTTGAACGGCTTCTTCCACCAGACGGCGTACGTCGCGACGGCGCACACAGCGTGTACGAATGTCGAGATCTCGAGTAAGCTCAGTGGGAGCGCCTGCGCAAGGCGCAGGGCGCATGAGATGCAGAAGTAGAGCAGCTGCACGACGAGTAGCGCCTTAGTGAGCGCGTCAGACTGGCAACGATTGCGGATGCTTATCGCGGATAGGTCGGGCACGAGTTCGGGTGCGTGCTTCATGAGAAAGCAGACGCCCTGTGCGGTGAGGATGAAGCGAGTCCGGTATGAACTAGACTGAGGTGCCGGAGCTGCGGCTGGAATTAGGGATGTGTCGACTTCCAAGACAAATCCGCCCATGGCTGCATAGAAGCTGTGTACGAGTGTCCACTCGTGCTTTCGCTTGTCAGATTGGAGCATCGGGAATTCCTCTTCTATCTTCTCCAGCGAAATGCTCGGAAGTTTTCGTTCCACCAGTGGCACCTGCCAACTCGGTTCAGGAAAGGCAGATGCACAGATGCACGACAGACACTACGCACATTCTCAATGTAGTCCTAGAACGTTCCCATCAGCAATGATAGCGGTAAGGGCAGGCAACATGGAGCTCACCAGCAGACTCGTTAAACATAACCCAAACTCGCGCGTAAGACCACGAGAGGACGATCATCGTTCAATGTAGGGCTTAGAGCCCGTGAGCAATGACAGCCGTAAGGGCAGGTGAAACGGAACTGACCAGCAGCCATGACCATCGTGGCTCAGTTTCGCGCATGTAATCACGTGCAAATTGTCTGAGGCGGAGCTTGAAGTTCGTCAGTAACGGTAGCCGTAAGGGCAAGTATCGGCAAGCCAAGTGAAACTTGCCGGCAGCGTTGAGAAGCATGACTCAATCTGGCAGATAGAATCGCGCGTCCATCGTTTGACGTGAGGCTTGGAGCTCATAAGCAATGGTGTCCGTAAGAGCGGGTGAAGCAGAACTTACCGGCAGCCTTGATAGCCATAATCCGATCCTGCGGATAGACTCGCGAGAATATGTTCGTCGTCTGATGTGTGACTTGGAGCTCATCAGACACTCGGATTCAGCAGCAGAAATCTGCCTTGCACGGTACAGTTGGCAGCATGCGACGTATAGCAGGAAGTCAGGCGCAAGCAGCCCGACGACGAGCCAGGGCAACTTGTTGACAACTCCCAACTCCGCGACCGGATGGGGATGTCGATGTGAACGGCGTTCCAGGCGCATATGACGAGCGTCGCGAGGCACGTCGAGATGATGCCCCAGGTTCCACGTACAGCAGGATCTGCGTGCCAGGATGCAGCGGTTGGCGACACAGTTGAATTGGGCTGGAAAAGTGGGGGGTAAGTATCTGTAATCATGGCACGTGTACCCGACTCGAGCCGAGATGTTGAAGACGGACGTTAGTGGTGGATAAAAAAGTTCTGCAGAGTATCAGAGGAAGATATATATGGCTCGGAGGACCCCATCAGCAGAGTTAAGCATTCCTATTTGCACCTCTAGAGGTACGTATAAGCACTCTAGATGCGCTAGGCACCCCACTGTTATGTAAGAATGGCAACACCGCACCTATTCGTGCTTATCCGGCTTAGCGGCCTAGCGATCCTACGACCCTACGCCGCGCAAGCCTAGAATATCATGGTCATGGCTGTGCCCTGTCACGGCCCCAAGTGCGCCAGTGTCCTTGAGATCTTCATTACCGTCGAAGCTATACTGTGCCTGACAGCGGATGCCTGGCCTTGGCTACAGGTGCGGGTGCGCAAAACCAGGCATTACCTACACTTTTACCCGCCCTCGGCTGACGGACGAGCCTGCTGAATATGAAGTGAGAGGCAGGAGGAGTGCTTGAATACCCGATCGCGAGAGACTCCCCAGGCAGTCCTTATCCAATCAGCGGAATCGGTCGACGACGCAAATTTCGGCGCTCATGAATTACCGTCAATAGACGCCCATTGGCGCCCGTCAATGGTTAAGTTACTTATGCACGAGCAGTACGCTAGCTCCCACAAGAGGTCTATCCAATGACCAGTCGCGCTACAGATGAAAAGTAATCCAACAGCGTCTTGGCTGATGCACACCTGCTGAATGCCTATGGCATTCTGCTTGAGTGATCGCTCTGGCGTATGTACCAGGACGAGGGGGAGGAGGGCAGTATATCGCTAGTGTAGTTCCAACAAGAACTAGAGGACTAAGAAACAGCAGGAGGTCAAGCTTTACGTGAGTACAGCTGAAGTGCTCTGTGTGTCCCATTGGACTTCATCATTTCGCCTATACTTACCCCAAAGCATCAGCACGCCCACTGATACATCACCAGATATGTTAGAAGCAGAAGGAGAGCCATCAGCAAAAAATCAGTCGTAGATCAGAGAAGGGTTACCAGGTAAGCGCCTAGCAGTCTGGTGGACGCTGGCAGTGCAAGGCCAGGCGAAACTAGGCTGGTATTCTCTGGTATTGCATTGCAACCTCAGGCCTCAGCCCAGACCGGTATTTCGATGCAATTTTGTTCCCATCATGATGTCGTTAGACATGACATGACCTGCTTACCCAGATCTCGGTGGTGATATGACGTCACTCCCAAGAGAGGGCCTGACCTTCGCCTCTCTTCGCCTCTATGTCGACTATTCAGAGACAAGTCCAAGGTTTGTTTGACTTCCCTACACGGGGCTAATTTTATACTATTTTGCGCGGATAGAGGTACAAAAACACATTCAGTTTGTTTCGTAAATACACTTAAGCTATTTTCCTATGGGGATGTTATTGTTTTAGTGGTATGAAAAGATACACTGCTTTTACACCTTTTGAGGTATCAGGAGAGCCGAAATATTCTCAGGGCGAAATCATCATCATTTCTTTCTCCACATTTTCCCCAAAAAGGTTCCTTCCAGGTGAGACAAAAAGAGCAAACTTATTTTGTGGTTCCTGTCTCCACAAAATATGAGGTAGAAAAGCTGGACTTTTATCAGGGAAACTTGTATGGAAAAAACTGGTATTGTTTTCAGACATAAGATTGGTCACCCACTCATGGCCTATTGCCCCCTTCTCATCGTCTGCTGTGCGCCCACTCATCGCCTCGCGCATTGATGGCCACTTGCTAGGAGATCGCCCGCACATCACCCACTCATTGCCCACTCATTGCCCACTCATTGCTCACTCATCGCCAAAACAATGGTGGTCACTTACCAGTAAATCGCCACTTACAATGCATGACCACTTAAACAAGCAACTAATCACCTCGCGAACAATTAATCACGTCGTCTCCACTCCCAACGCCGGTGCACTCGCGCGAGAGCACCACAGACTTGCAGACGGACGTGACAAGCGTCGCGTCGTTGCGGCGCGTGCCCGCCAGCGCGGCGTCGATGCTCCGGATGCGGCCGCACGCGCCGTCATCGTCTCGCCTACTGTTCACCAGGCCTACACGACTTGCCGTCCCTCTACCAACACGCCGCTCTCGGTCTCGTTCAACTCAATATCTCCCCGCATGCAGATATCTTCCTTATTCCCGCACGATGCGTCTCCGTCGTCTCCATCCCCCCGCTTGCGGTCCCTACCTCTCGTCTCCAACTAACACCCTCCGCAAACCACATCATCACCTCCGAAGACCTACAACGGCTCCGCGCGCTCACGAAGCCTCTTCCACCTGCGCTCCCCAGTCCGTCCTCCTCCTCGCCCGACCGCGCCGAGGCGTACACCTTCATCCACCCCTCCCTCAACATCTACTTCGCCGACCTTTTATCTGCCGCGCGGCACCATCCGCTGCTCGACGGCAGGCTGCTCACGCTGCGCGCGCACTGTGACGCCACGGCGCTCGTGCGCACGTACCGCGTGCTCTGTGGGTGCAGCCTCGGCGCGGAGCTCATCGCGAGCGTCGCCGCCGCCGCGCCCAGCGAGGACACGAGCGAGGACGACGACGAGCTCCGCACCGCTCACGCAAACGTGCACTTGTGGAACGACGACGGCGGCGACGGCGAGGACGCGTGGCTCGGCGCCGAGATCCACGCGGGCCACCGCAAGATGGGGAGCGTGCGCAGCGTCGAGGTACACGTCAAGGGACCTGACGTCGACGCCGGGGCCGATCATGCCTCCCCTGGTCGCGCACACGACGGGCCGCCACGCGCCGCGCACGGCGGCGTTCGCGAGCCACGACAGCTTCGCGCCGAGCAGCCTCATGGCACCGCTGCCGTCGGCGCCCGAGGTGTGGGACGTGAGCGAGATCGACGCCGAGCGGGTCTTCCCCCGCGCGGGTTGTCCGCTTGCATTGCCCAACCCGCTCGCGTTCGCGGGCGCTGTTCAGGCGACCGGCAGGTAGATCAGTGGGCGACCAGTGGACGACCAGTGGACGACCAGTGAACGTGTCAGCGGGCGCACACAGCGACGCCAAAAAATAGTCAATGTATTTGTATTACAGTTCTTTTGCGACAAAAGTCAGCTCTCCTATTTGAGCAAATAGATAGTAGATGCATACTTCTTTTTGTACCTATCCCAATAGAAAATATATCTATTATTCTATATATGGATAGCCCAGCAGTATTTGTACCTCTTTTTGCTGCAAGCAGAACAGCCTTTTGCAACAGGATTCACCAAAAAAAGGTGTCTTGGTTTGGCTCCTATTTCCAGGTTTTACCTATCGTATGTTTTTACCAGAAAGTGTTCGGTCTTTTTGGCTTCTATTCTCATAACGATTTTCGTGCCCCTTTCAGCTGAAAATATTAACTAATTAGCCCCGTGCTAAACTCATTTTTGATGTCTTTCCTTTTATATCTTGATTCATATAGAGGGCACTTGTCGCTCCGTGCCTCTTACTTCCTCACCACCATGTCTCGTGTCTCATCAAATGGATATCTCCCCCCTCTCCCTTTCCCCAGCCTCTGTACCGCCGTCGTCTCCGCCACCGCCACATCACATACACAGTGTCCGCAAACTGCTCGATGCCGTTCTGGGACCTGAGACCTGATTGCGGGCGCCTGCATCTGTACGGCCTCGACATGTGCGTTCACGGACAACTTACGATCGATCGAGGTGCGTCTCTTCTTTCTTCTGCATCATGTGTAGTTTCCTGCTGCTGATGGCACACTTTTTTTGTGTGCGTTCCAGGACAGCCAAACGGTGGGAACCTCATGGGCTACGGCACAGGCAGCGGCTCGCTTTTGTCGGCGGATCCGCACCTGCCGTTCAACGGCCAGAGCGCCGCGCCAGTGGTACTCGGGACGCTCGTCGCAGACAGTGTATGTTCAATGTGCCGCTGAGGCGGCAGGAGGAGCATGGTATGGACTACTTTGGCACTGTGGGCTGCTCCAGCACACGTGCGTGACTCTGCATACTTCAACTCAGATTGGCAGGTCGCGTTCAATTGGCAGAGCCGCCAGAGGCAATGCGCCGCAGGTCGATGTCATAGCATGCTGCCGCCGACGTCTTGATCATTTCAATCTAACTTGTAGACAGAGCAGGCGGCTGCGCCGGTGGAAGAGCGATCGTATCTGAGCTTTGATGGACATGAATATCTTGTCTAAGAAAGCTGTCGAGCACGCTGGGTCTGATCCATGGCCCATCAGACGGATAACCACGTTGAAGGCTGGGCCTCGAGTGCCGAGGCTTGGTCCGCCTACGAAGAGTTCCACTTGAGCGGAGGTCAGCTAACCGTCGTCGTTTCCTGATTCATGACACAAGGGATGAACGTGCCCCTCGTAATCTAGAGTCTGCGGTCGCTTCGTAGTCGGTGTCGCAATTCCAGTCGGACTGCGTTCAGTAACAACAGGGATAAATAACGCCTACTCGTAATGACAGGAATAAACTGTAAGGTTCTTTACTACATTGTGGGAACCCTAAAATAAAAACCCTTCCAATAAGTAGAATGCTAGCAGATACAAAACTAATGAGAGGAGTGGATAGAGAAGCTGGGAAGCTTGAATGCATCACCGGGGAGGTAGAAAACCTGTCTGACACTTTCTACGAGTAGATAAAATGTAAGTACCGGATACAATGCAATGCAGATCAAGAGTTGCATGCAAACAGCTATCCTAATGAGGCGCCAGAAAGCATTCGGAAGCTGGAGAGTCTGAATAAACCGCGCAGCGTTGAATATGGGGCTAGTCGCTGGGGACAAGATATACAGCAGAGAAGAAGGAGCAATACCGAGCAAGAGCGCGTAGGCCGACGCAATGCGCCATAGATAGCCTTCTTCGGGCGTGGGGAATGTCGTGTTCCACGCTGCCAAGTGGATGAGTCCGTAGACAGCAGCAATAAACCCGGTGACAGCGAGCCAGTATGGAGGCCCATCGGTGACGAAAACCGACTCTTGCAGGCCCCCGTACTGCGAGAGGAGGGTGGCTTCGGGCGACGTGCCGGCATCCCTCATAAATGCCGTGACCTGCGAGAGACCCGCATATCGAACGGTCCTCCCCCTGCTCACTCTGAGCAAATCCTCGAATATTGCATCTGCATCCGCGCCAGCGATGACTGTCGGCTCCGCGATGTCGAAGGGTTTATTCCACCAGATGGCATACGTCGTGACGGCGCATATAGCGTGCGCGAGGGTTGACACCTCGAACAGGCTCAGGGGGAGAGACCGTAAGAGACGCAGGGCGCAGGAGACGCAGAAATGGAATAGCTTCAATACGAGCAGCGCCTTCGCGAATGCGTTGGATCGGCAGCGATTGAGGATGCTCGCCTTGGATAAGTCGGGGATGAGCCCTGGTGCATGCTCCATCAGATAGCAGACGCCCTGTGCGGTGATAACGAAACGGATCCGGCCCGACTGGGAGTGGGGCGTCGGGGTTACGGATGAAACGAGGGATGGGTCGACATCCAGGACGAATCCGCCCATAGCAGCATAGAAGCTGTGAACGGCGGTCCACTCGTGCTCTCGTTCCCTCACAGAAGGACCGCCGGTTGAGAGCATCGGGAATACCTCTTCTGCCTCTTCCAGCGGCGCTTCAGGGAGGTTTAACCCTAGCTCTGCCAGCGAAACCTGCCAATCTGAGTTAGAAAAGAAAAAAAAATAGAAATAGGGCATTAGCGATATAACTCACTGGGCTGTAATTGTTTGTAGCAAGCCTCTCCTGCCTTGCTTCTTCTGCTAACGCACTTGGTGACGCCTCAGCTGATGTGTCAAAGCCCTGAGGTATCCCCTTCAGCAACGGCAGCCGCAAGGGCAGGTGGAGCAGAACATACCAGTCGCCCAAAGACACATGCTCTAAATTTGTGGACGAAGCTGCGGGAGCGCACCCATGGTCCGATATGGGTCTTGCCACTCTTCAGGTACTCGGCTTCAGCGACAGAAATCTGCCGCGAGAGGTGTAGCTGACAGCATGCAGCGTAAAGCAGATAGTCGGGCGCAAGCAGTCCAACGACGAGCCAGGGTAGCTTGTTGATGAACTCCCACCTGCGTGGTCGGAGAGAAATGTCAGTGTGGACAGCGTTCCACGCGCATATCAAAAGCATCGAGAGGCAGGTCCAGATAAGGTCCCAGGTGCCGCGCACGGCAGGATCGGCGTGCCAGGATACATTGGTCGGCGACGCGGTCAGATTGTCTTTGGTGAAAATGTCTGTCATGGCTAGACGTTAGTACCCGACTTGGGTGAGGATATAGGAGGGAGAGGCGTTGGAAGGAGAGGCGTTGAGTAGGAAAACGCTAGATGTAGAGACGTTGGGTATGAAGGGGTTAGAGGCAAAGAAGTGGGGGAGCATTGACGATCTAGACGATGCCAGTAAACGACGGACTGGAACGACGAATACATCGCTGCTCACATGTGGTGGTCAGCTTTGATACGAGCTTGAACGTGGACATGGCGGTGCGACTTCATGCGCCAGTGACCGCCAGATCCTCATTGTCGTCGGGCGTAAACGAGGCTTGGCAGCACCTCGCTGTGACCGCAGGCGTGTGTCGCACAACGTTACACCCTGCACGTAGACATGCGGCGGCTCGAGCGTGCTACACACCAAGCTTCACATTTCCCTGTCCCAGAGAGTTGAAGCATGCACAACACGTGCATTTGCGGTGTCTACAGGATATCCAGCAGATGGCGGTGTTGTGAGATGGGTTAGTGGTGACCTCGAGGCACCACATCCCGAAGCAAGGCGACCTCGAGGAGGACCCCGCCAAAGGCCCAATGCAGCTCTGCGGGTTTTGGTCTGCCCGACACTGGCCCAGATTGTGGACTTGACAGACCTTTGGATGTAATCCAGTCACTCGGGCAGATCACGGCTTGGGTGTGTCGAACGCGCTCGGCATGCTCAATCACTGGTGTATTGCGCGGTATTCGATGCGCTACCCATCCCGATCGGGGTAACAAGGTGACCGAGGTACCGACCTCTCAGGCGCCTAGCGGAGATTAGACATTGCATAACGCACGCCCGAGCTGCGTGCCTGCACGCAAGGCGCGATGCTATGCCACGAAGAAACGGCAGATACAGCCACGGCCATATCTGGAGCTGCGTCGCACAAGCTAACCACCACACCTTGCGCAGTGATGTGCGTACTATGCTGTCTCATATTGTCGTACACCCACCCCTCCAATAGCCCCAACCCCCCAGTGTTAGCGCCAAAAGTCTCTACCTCCAACGTCTCCACCTTCAATAACGCCCTCGTCCAAGTCGAGCACGTATGGCCACGGCACGCGCCTTACTCGTAGGCATACAGTACAACTCGACCGCATCGCCAACCTCCGCATCATGGCACGCCGATCCGGCTGTCCGCGGCACCTGGGGCATCATCTCAGCATGCCTCTTCACTCTCGCCATATGCGCTCGGAATGCCGTCCACACCGACATCCCTCCTCGATCGTGCAAGTGGAAATTCGTCGACAAGCTTCCCTGGCTCATCGTTGGGTTGTTTGCTCCCGACTATCTGTTATATGTGGCAATCTGCCAATTATACCGCGCAAAGCAGATTTCTACAGCAGAAGTCAAGTGCCTGAAGAGTCGTACCGGACGGTGGACGCGCGCTTGCGGCTTTGTCCGCCGAATTGGAACACGCATCTCAGGACGACTAGTATGTTCCGCTTCGCCTGCCGTTATGGCCGCTGTTGCTAATGGAAAAGCTCCAGAGTGCCGACACATCGATTGAATCATCATCAGGTGCATTAAGTAGAGAAAACGTCAATATCGTGAGTTATGTCAGTTATACCTCCACCCTTTCTGAATTCAGCTAGTAGATTCGGCTGGCAGAGCTAGAATCGAGTCTGCCAGGTACGCCGTCGGAAGAGGAGTTCTCGACGCTCGAACCTAATAGACCTTACAAGAGGCGAGAGCACGAGTGGACACTCGTACACAGCTTCTATGCTGCCATGGGCGGATTCGTCCTGGACGTCGACGCATCTCTCGTTCCATCCCCAACCCCGACGCCCCACTCCCAGTCAGATCGGACCCGCTTTGTTCTCACAGCGCAGGGGGTCTGCTTTCTGATGGAGCATGCACCAGAGCTCATCCCCGACCTGTCCGTGGCAAGCATCCGCAACCGGCGCCAGTACGACGCACTCGCGAAGGTGCTGCTCGTCGTGCACCTATTCTACTTCTGCGTCTCCTGCGCTTTGCGCCTCGCGCAGTCGCTCCCGCTCAGCCTACTCGAATTGACAACTTTTGCACACGCTGTATGCGCCGTCGCGACGTACGTCGTCTGGTGGAGAAAGCCCTTCGACATCGCAGAACCCACTGTCATCGCTGGCCCACATGTCGACGAGATGGCGGCGTATATGCTGATGGCGAGTAGGTGGACGACGGTCCGGTGTGCGGGCCTCGTGCAGTCGTCGTCTCCCAGCGAGCTTTCGTTTTTCGATATTTCGTCCACGGCTCATGGCATCAGCTGCGACGGCAATCAGTCTACAGCGCTGTTTGAGCAAGACGACAAACAGCGCACTCACGATGTATCACTGCTTATTCCGGGTCAGGTCGAGCACGTCGGGCAATACGTTTCCCGTGTTCGCTCAGACTCGCATGCACAACACCTGTCACCATCGCAACTGCAGCCCTCCTCTCGACACTTCCTCGGGCCCACCACTCAAGGTACCGAGCATTACCACCGTGCGGGTGCCAGCGTTACACGTTGGACGCTGGCCGCGCGAGTCATGGCCCGCATGGAGAGCGCTGTCTGCGCCCCTGAAGTCACCCTTCTCTCGCAGCACGGGGGCCTGCAAGAGTCGGTGTTTACCATTGACGGGCCTCTCTCCTGGCAGGCGGTCCCCGGATTTATTGCTGCTGTCTACGGACTCATCCACTTGGCAGCGTGGAACACGACGTTTCCCACCCCAGAAGAAGGTTTGTTATGGCGCGTCGCGTCATGCTATGCGCTTGGGCTTGGCGTTGCTCCTTCATTCCTGCTGTATGTGTTGTCCCCGGCCATCACTGCCATCTCCAACGCCGTGCAGTCTGTTATCCGGCTTCCAGATAATTTCTGGCACGTCACAAGGTTGATTACTCGTGACGAGCACCGTATCTGCATCGTATTATATCTGGTATTCACTTTTTATTTATTCATGGAAAGTATCAGACAGGTTTTCTACCTTTCAGGCGACGCATTTATGCTTCCCAGCTTCTCTGCCTATGCTGCTCCGTAGTCCCTTCATGGTTACGCCTCCAGGCAGCTAAAGCCCCCCATTGACCCTCTCTGCCCTATGCGCCTCATACTACTTCTCTGACCAGCCATCCTCATTTGACCTTATTGGTCCAACGCGCTTTGTAGCTCTTCTCTGATTAAGACTCCTAATTATTGCTGAGCTCGTTGGTCTGTAGTTTTAATAACTGTGTTTGTTATTCACTACAATCCTACTTAGAATAACTGACTAGGCTACCAGTGCTAGGCTAGCCACTACTTCGAAGTCGGTCATCAGTAGCGTTAGCTTATTGGTTTAATTAGCTATATCTACGCATTCGTTATGTATATAATATGATGTCTTAACTTCATCGAATGCGGTAAGTAAGCGATACAAAGGGCCATCATTTCGTAACAAAGCAGTAACTCCGCGCTGTAAGCCCCGATATCTCTCTGATCATGACCGCGCTGTCTCGTTGGATTGTTATTTCGATTCACGACGTCTCTGCCACCGGAAAGCAAGACCTAAAACTCACACTCCATGCCACCGTTTCCAATACTCCGTCCCCGCCCAGACAAACACGCTGCACGTAAGGCCTGGGAAGCCTCCTGGGCCGCCGACCTCGAGGCCTACTTTAAGCCTGAACTGTCACTACACCGGTTCTCCAGGCTGATTCTATCTACATCTAGGGACACGCTTGCTTTCTGTGCCGAGCCACAGAACGTGCTTGGGGACGACGATCGCATCAAAAACATCTGTGGTGTGGACATCGACATGGCGCGATGCTTGAATCCTCACGATTGGCAATCGTTCCAAGACGGCTGGCGCGGCTTGTCAAGCGAAAGGCAGGGAGAGATCATTCTCGAGGGACTCTATCACACGTCGTGTATCGGATCCAACAAGCAGTTCCGTGGTCATTGCCCCGAGGTGACGCTCGCACAGGGTGGTAAGCGCAGTTTTTTTCTCAAGAAAACTCAGACAAAAGCGGCTAAACAAGGCCCCGTTATTCCTCGATTCTACGCCGATGCAAACTGAGGAGAAACCGGTGCAAAACCAGCCAAAAGGGTCTAAAACACAGTAAAAGTGGCGGAAAAATGAGTTTTGCCTTCGGTTTTTTCGGGTGAAAACCGGATAAAGTTGGGGCCTTGTTGGATCAGTTTTTGGCTAATTTTACGCCGGAAAAAAGTGCACTTACCACCCAGTGTCGAGAATCTGGCGAAGGGCGGTGGATGAGAGCTTCTCCGGCTGTTGTCTCACTGGACGCCGAATATTCCGAATCTCACGCATGCAACACATCTGGAGTATGTGTGTGTGCCTAACCCGACCACATCGTTAGCCTATCCGATGCAGAGGCCCAAGTACCCGATACGAAAGCGACGGCGCGGATGTGTCGTATTAACAGAATGCAGTCCATGTCAATTTTGCTTGGGAAGATTGAAACATCTACCGGGTCTATGTAAGTGGCTAGTACACTCTTCTACGCTCTTTTGAGCTAATTGGAGTAGCACGAAATCGAAGGGCCCACGCACGATACGCTAAACACGGCAACATAACTTCCGCAAACAAGAAGCAGCTCAAGTCACTCCTAGATTTACAATACAGAAAGGGCTTCTTCAAGAAGTGGCGTACGGAGAACATCGCCTCTGACCATTCGCAGCTCATTAACGCGTACTAGCACCACAACAAGGGCAAGAATCAGCTCAATAGCGGGCGCACGAAGGGGTGTAGCAAGCGTGCCGCGCTCGGCATCAGAGTTTACTATTTTTCCAGGTACGTCAGTTGTTGGTGCTGTGATTCGTAATGCTGACGTCGTGCAAGGAGTGCCAAGTTGCAGCGGTCTGGAAGAACGGGGTGCTTGGATCACACAAGGTGCTATGTGGCAATCATAGCCTCTATCTGGAACGAACGAGCTTCTCGCTTGCGATCTGCGTCTATGTGTAATTGCGCTATATCTGCTTACACGCTGTGCATCTTCCTTCGTGTATCCCGACTGACTTATACCACTATCTATGTGCTCAGTACTTATGCTCCGAGCGCAATCGAGAGTCTTGAATCCAACAGTGCACCCCGCGTTCTCCGGTCCCCCCGCACACCGGTCTCGCCTTTGAACACAAAGAGATCGGCGCCTGGCGAGGTAACAGATCTTGACGAGGAAGCAGCGAGCATGCCAAGGCGTGACAAGGAATAGGAGAACGGTAAGCACGAAGACTAGCAGAGCCATGGTCAGCATCCGAGTCGCCCTCGATTTTGCTTTCGAATCTGGAGAGTGGCTGGAGACGTCGCGGGCCTTATAGTTACGGTCTAGAGGAATCAAAGCGTAGGGGAGCACAAGGTACTGCTCGCCGCGAAACAACTAGGCAAATCGCGTGACGTCACATCACGAGTCACGCGTCGCGACTGAATGAGGGAAGACGGACCAGCTGATGACTCTCCAGTCCATGATCATCGATCGTCCCCGACTGCACTTGTGATCCAGTCTACATCGGCTGGTAAGCTCGCCTCGGGCTCGGGGCGCCGGGATGTCGGGCTGATGCGATCAGCCAATGCGCCGCAACATCCAGGCATTGTGCATCAACAACTTCCCCGAAGTCTATCATCTTTACAGTAGCTGTTGATCGGGCACAGCTCATGTCTCTCATAAGAGCTCTCATAAACCTTAGGATTATGCTGTAAGTAGTTTCTGGATGACTTATTTGGCCAGCTGACAACTGACGTCCACCGTAGTGGGTCCGGCGCATCACCAAAACCTGTGCCCCGACGCGGGAGCTCCACGGCATGTGGTATCCACGATGGAGGCGGAGAGAAACATCTCCTAGCCATGACATATATCCCGCCGCGACATCCAATGTATGCGTTTGATATGAGTGATACGATGCAGGTTTCGTAGGTAGGTACGCTGGACCTTTTGACTTGTCTGATTTGTCCCTGAAAATCTGAATGCGAATGCAGCATCGCCAAGCCTTGTGCGCGTTCGGAGAGACCTGAACCAGGCGCATGGTCGGTATTATGTGCATCCGTTTCCTGCACATCGCTTCGGGGCATGGAGAAAGATGCCTGCTCAACAATGCCACGGTCCAGGGACAGAGACACATGTCGCCCGCCGCAGAGCATTCCCGGGGCTCATGTTCTCCGACCAGGGGCGAAATGATGCTCCTGGTTCAACTTGCCGCAGAAGCCCAATCGCGCTCAATATTATATTGCTGAGTGCGCACTAGATGAATGTACATTAAAACCCAAAACTTGCTTCCTGACAAATGCTTTGAATTATATTCCTTTATTTCTTACAAAATAATGTAATATTGTCTTCGAGGCGCGTACCTGCATGTGATAGGTGTCTGCAAGACGACTGCACAATCGTCCATCCTGGCGCCGCCCTTACCGGCATGACGCTCTAGATGTTCGCACTACAGAGTATCCTATGGCAGCACCTACACGGGCAAGGCACGTCACTCGAGTACAATTTGTCAATTCTGGAATCCAACATGTTGGGGACCGTAAAGACATGCACGTATCCCGAAAGGCAAGTCGAGAAGATTTACCTGACAACCTTTCTCTACATTGAAAAGTCTTCTGCCTCCGCGATCGCAAGCTTATACCCTTGTGCGAGTCGGTCGTAGTGCACACAAAGTGCCGTCGAAGCACGGTTGGCTCGGTAGTAGCTTGTACCAGCTCATGCCTGACTCAGAGACGTTCAAAGCAGATAACACAGCCACAAAACTCGAGCGCAGGCTGACAGTGAAGTTGTTGAGGCTAAGGCAAAACATTTTTGAACTGTTAACTTTATAGCACTTACTCAGCTCAGATTTTGTTAGGCCAAAGGGAATAGAGACCTTGGTAGTGTCTCGAACTGATGATCCCGTTTTGTGTGCTACGATCGCCGCGCCCATCATAGTAACAGAGGATTTCAGGCTATATTTTTACGTGTTTTACACAATCAAGCATCTGCACCTCCAGCTCATCGCCCGACTATCAAAAGCCAACTTCACCCACGAGGCGTCCAAGCCGGATTATTCACAACGACCGATCCCACCCCGCCCTCGGCAGCCTCATTCAGGACTAGCTCAAGCGTCGGCGAGACCGCCGCGTTCTCGAGGGCCCACAAGGCAACCGCAACAGTGCTGAGGAGGATGAAGAGTCAGCGCGCGTGCAAGAAGAACGCTACACAGAGCTCTCTCTCTTGACGTACTTCTTGCCGTTATGATCCAAAATCCCGGACGGCACAGGGAACTTCGCTTGCGGTCCAATATTCGTCACCCTCTGCACGAATCGCGCATTGCCCAGTCAACCAACAAAATCGTCCAAATGATCTGTGAATAAATAAATAATAAATAAACAAAAGTCGCACGCACCTTTCCGTACTGCCACCCATTCACGAACAGCAGCGCACGGTAGGCCTGACCGGCGGGCACCGCAGTGTTGTTATCAAAGACGAAGCTGAACATCGCGTCCACTCCCTGCGGGACGGCGAGGTCCAAGGTCGTGATGAAGAAGCCGACGCCCGCCGTGCCGTTCGGTAGGCCGGACGAGAGCGCCCGCGGGGCCCAAGAGGACGTGTCGAACCCAGGCAGGTGCCAGCCCTCGCGCTCGCCGAACAGCCCGCCTTCGTTCAGGACGCCGCCCACTTTGTCGGGGTAGCTATGGGCACCTCGGGTGGTAAGTAGCAGCAAAAAATGAGACGGCGTACGATGGGAGCGTACTTTGTGTAACCACCGAATTTGCCTTGGACTTTCCACGTCGTGAAGTTGCCGCTATTGAGCTGGAAGCCAAGGATTCCACGAGGCGACCGTTCTGTGTGACGATCAGTGTGGAGTCCTCGTCCAGCTGCACGACGACCTGCCATTGGGGGACTCGTCGTTACCCATATCATCCTACGAGATGAGATGCCCATCAGCCAATGAATTGTAATGCCCTTTCGCGCAAGCACGTACCTGAACAATTATGATGACATTGTCTGCCATAGCCCTGACCGCACCGCCAGGGAAGGAGTACAAGGTGTTTATCTGATCAACGCTCGCGCTCGCATTCGTCGTGCCAAGGAAGATGCCGTTGAGGAAGACCGATGCACCAAACGCTGTAGGTGCGAGGTTGTGAATGCGCCTCCTGGAGCAGGCATCGATGACCGGCACTTACCAGTCCCTCCATTGATGGTCAGATTCACCGACGTCTCACAGCCGGTGCCGTTAAAATGTCCACGCCAGAGTACGATGTTCTCGCAGAAGCCGTAATCGCATCCTATGACGATCGCCCTTCAGCTCTGTACCACAACCGGCGACGCACGGCGGGCGCACTTACCATACAGGACCCGCCCGTCGCCAAACAGCGGCTTGGTCGTGATATTCGTCGTCGTGTGGTCGGCGACCGTCCAGTTGGCGTCGTCGAACCCGCTCTGCACGTCGGGCAAGCTGTCCTTGAACCTCCATCTCGCCAGGGCTGGAACGCTGATGCTCCCCTTAGTACCGAGAGAGAAGCGTAGTTGGCCCTCGAGCAGCTTAGCGCCAGGCAACGCAGCCGCGCCGCACACGCCTCTCACGGGGACGTCCGCACCGTTCCAGCTGACGGCCGACACCGACGCGGGCACCATGAGCGTCGGCGGACTCGACGCGTTCAGATCTCCGCACAACGCAAGGCGCGACCCCGACACCGTGGCATTCCGCACCAGCATCGGCCCGCCGACGAAGACCGTCTCGTTGGTGCCGAACTGCCAGTAGTTCGTGAACGTCGCGGCGCCGGTCGGGACGGCGGGTGCGAAGAACGTGGACGCGGTCTGCGTGTCTGCCCACAGCACCAGCGGGCCTGCTGTGCTTTTCGGGGAACTCACGACCTGGAGGCCGGTCTTGAACCCGGGAGCGAACGCAACGGTGGTCGGCGGGCTGCCACCCGAGGAGAACGCGAACTCATGCCCCTGGTTGGTGTCGCCGTACAGGAATACTGTGTCGATGCCGCCGATGCTGCCTGCAAACAGCACTGCCGCAGTCGAATACAGGAGCTTGTTCGAGTGCACAAGGTTTCCGAAGGTGTAGTCAGCCAGAATGACTTTGCTTTGACGGCCGTTCAGCTGGATGCCCGACGAGAGCGTCCGCGGGATCGTGAGCGTGCCTGCAGAGGTAGAGAGCGTCAGGTTGAAAGCAATGTTTGATCTACATGCTCCTCGGTAAGCATTGATTTGGACTCCACGTTCAGACTTACGTCGAAGTACTGTCCGCCTGCCTGACAATGACGAACTGTGCGCCAGTATCAATATTCCTGAGCAACGTCACGAAGCTCGCGTTGCTCGCGCTCGTTACTGATACACCGGTGCTTGAGTCGCCGATCCAGTCGGTCTTGCGGAACTCGGGCGATGAGCGCAGGAAGAGCCCTTGGCGCTGGAGCTCGTCGAACTTGGGCGAAAGGGCACGATTCTCGCGGAGACTGCCGCCGTAGTCGTATGAGCTGTAGACCACGGGTGCAGCGATACCGCCCCAGTTCGTACCACTGCACAGCTATCAGCAGCTTTTCACCAGCCAAAACCTAAAGAACGCACCCGTAGAAGATGTAATACGAGGTCATCTTGACGTTCGACGCCCAGTTCTGCTTGTAGAACATGTCCCGGAAGTCCGGCCCTGTGAGCATTTCGCATGCTTCGTAGCCAGGGCCGCCCCACAGATCGAAGCTTCCTCCCGGGAACTCAGGCATGTACCACACTGTACCGGGGTCGGCCTCCTCGTGGTACGAGTGATAGTTCGTCACAACGGGTGACCACCTCGCTGGGTTGCTGCAGCCGAAGCCTTGCGGGTATGAATCGAGGCCGTAGATATCGACCGCGCCAGTGCCATTGATGAAATTCAGATCTTCTCCGGGGTCGTTGTACGTCAGCGGGACGACGATGCCGTTTGACCTGTACGTCGCCTCGAGCTGGGCAAAGCATTCGGCATGTTAGATCGGTGACTGCGAGTACTCGTTGTCTGATAAGCGAAGAGTTTGTCAGCAATCGGCTTCACGAGAAAACAAGAGACGCAAGAAACCGGTACGCGTATCCACTTGCACAGCGATAAGACTGCCACCGTCTGAGGGATGGAGCAAAGCGCATTGGATTGAAATCAATTTGGGCGAGGAGATCTGTTGCATACCTCGTTGATGATACGCCGCACATACGGCATCCAAGACTCTTCAATGTCTGTGGCGTTCGTTCGGAGCTCACTCGTGGTGAGGCTGGTCGTCCAGAGGGCAAGGCCCCCTGCAGTTGTCTCGGCGTTGATGTAGGGACCTAGCCTAGGAATTCAAATCGTGGCACGGCAGGATGGAGGCGAGGAAAGGTGGAATGACACGTACCTGGTCTCATAACGATGAATATGCTCGCCTGCTCAGCTGCCTTGAATATTGGCTGCAGGTCTCGCCAGTCGTTGAAGTCGAACACGCCGGGTGCGGGATTTGCCAACCCCCAATGGATGCATATACTAGTCGTCGGTTAGCGGAATGTACGCACTCGAGAATGCAAGGTCGCACCTAACGCCGTTTAGCCCCGCGGCGACCATCTTCTGAAATATGTCGAGCCGGAGGTCGGGAACGGGTAAGCGAAAATTATGAAACTCTCCTGAACTGTCGTATGCGAAAAATACGTATATTGATGGAGGAGGTGACGCAATGGAGAAAGATTCTCTGTCCCTCGATCCAAAGCGTATAATTGTCCCACTGAACGGCGTCGGTTAGACCTGTGCTGTGCCGCGGGGGTTCTGCAAGTATGCGAGGTGCATCTGTAGCTGCATTTTTGACAACGTGAGATGCGACAAGGCAGAGGAGAGCAGCGAGCACAAAAGCTAGCAGCTTAATGGTCGGTGTCCGAGTCGCCCTCGATTCTGCTTTCGACGCTGGAGAGTGGCTGGAGATCTAGACACCGCAGGTCTTGTAGATGCGGTCTGAGAGAACGGAAGCGTAGGCGAGCACAAGGTGTTGCTCGCCCTCTGAGGTCATCGATGGTAGCCGTCAGTGAGTGACCTAGCGGACAGAACAGCTGGGCAAATCACTGTTATTCGGTCGGCCCGTGCGCTTGGAGTCGCGTCACTCTTTGACCGAGGGAAGACGGGCCAGCTGACGCAGCTCATGATCACTCCTTGCGCTGCTCCTGTGATCGTGTTGTGCCTGTGATCATCTACGACTGCATTTGCGGGCCAGTCTACATGATATCCGCTGGTAAGCTCGCCCGCCGCGCGGTGTCTCCCTTTGGGCTACTGTTCTCACCGGCGACTCCAGAGGCTGGACTCGTCCCAAGCCGTCTGATGCGCGTATGCTACGACTGCGCGGACGGCAGGCCGAGTGTCGTAGTTCGCTGTGTCACACCTCGTTTACTTGCAAGGTTACTTCGCAGGCGCTCTTTGAGGGCGCCTGCTGCACGGTTGCACAGAATATATGTAATAAAGTGTCTGCCTACTCACTGGCCTGCCAACCACTTCTTCATTCCTCTACCGGGCATGGCATCACTTGCACTTGCATTTTTCTCGTACTGTTCTGCTGCTCTCTTGCTCTCTTCAGCATTCGCCTTTGACTCTTCCCTAGACTTGGGCGAGGCTCTCGTCCTTGACACAAGCTTTGATGCGCGCCGCTTCGAGTTGTAAGAGCTGTCAAGGTCGAGGAGGATGCCTCGTGTGGTATCGTTCTGCGTCTCGTGCGGGATGCGCATGATGACGTGGCCGCTGATACGCCCGTGTAGAACACCTGCCTCATAGTACGCTTTATGTGCTAACGTAGATACGACGTTAGGTTCTGAGAAGACCGAATGAACGATTAGCAGTGCCTGCGCAAGAGCACACTTACCTTGGAAGGCGTGGTGCACGACGGAGAGGAGCTCACGCTGGCCACGGTAGCCCTCGAGTGTTTCTGGGACATAGGGAGCAATTTTTACCATCGCAAAGTTCTGCGCGACGGCTAAGGTGACTGCGGCCGGACGTGTGATGCGCCATCAACGGATAAAGTCACGTGGTGTAACATTTCTGGTTTACTGCCCGCCTCCGCCTGTGCTCACGCCACCCCCGTCCTACTGCTCTCGGCCGGGCGAGCGTGCGCCACCCTGCTTTCCGTTCTTCACGACACCCACTCACGGCACAACCATATGACGATTATCGAATTTCAGCCGTTCTCCTTGCTCATCGAACCGGCCTTTTGGCACGCGCTCAACAATGTCAAGACCGATGTCCTCAGGCTCTCAGATGCCTTCATTCCTCTGGCAGCGTCCTATGCGCCCCGACGTGCCATTGTCGATATGGAGACGGGGCGTGAGATTGCGATGCCGTCCGCGTTGAAGCTAGTGGGCGATGCGTTCACCGGGAGTCTTCAGTGCGTCTCCATGCCCGCCAAGCTTATATGTGATTGCCAATGGCCGGTACGGGATACTCAAGTATGCCGCACCTGCACACGGACTGTTGAAGAATCACAACACAATAGAGGGGTTCAAAGCTGCAGATAAGACCATACTGTCCAACGAGCTGTCAGACGAGGTACGGAGCTGCTTGTTCCTGCATCTATGTATATGCGCGAGTTCATCAAGGCCACTGCGTTGCGACTGATCCACTTTTTGTCCTAGATATGGAAAGATATTTAATTTGGCTCTACCTCTAAGCTCGCCAAGTTTCTCATCACCTTCGACGACCTGAAGCAGTACCGATATTGCTAACGGTTCGCCTGCCCCGCCCTCGTCGCCAAGCCCGCATGGGAGGCAGGTAACAACTGGCTGAGCGCGTCAGAGATGCCGTCTTCGGAGATGGTGAGCGTTTCCTGGTGGCTGGACTTATTGATGTTCATCGTTCTTTATAGCTCTCCGTAGCATATACAGCGTTGCACACCTGGCCGCGCCAATTCTTCCCCGTTCGCATCTCGTCTACTTCACCTGAGATTGCGCTTATTGGGAAATTTCTTTGGCGATGGTGTCCTGCCAGAACACGTATGCCCTTTCCTTCCCGTCCCTTGACTGCCTGCTCACCTGCGTATATCGCCTGTAGCGCCTCGTTGGTTTTGTCGACCCCTCAAGCGTATCGAGTAGCCCTGGCTGGCCACTTCGAAACTTGTTCACTTGCCGTGTGCACCGACACTTGTCGCTCTTTCAGCTAGCTCCGCGTCGGGATTGCGACTCTTGTGCCGGCGCGACGTGGACCCGCCGCATGATGGACGGTCGCGCAGTCGCATCGGAGTCGCTACCGGTCTGACAGGTGCACGGGGTACAAGCGAGCGGTCAGCTGCTGTTGGGTGGGAGAAGAGCCCTCAGGGCAAGCTTTACGCCCCGTGTCGCAGACCTGGCGCCGACGATGGATCCAAAGAGGTTTGTCCCTTCTTCGTCGTCAAAATTTACGGGTGCCAACAGGCTTCATGCACACAGGCTTGCGGAGTAAGCGGTTGACCTGAACTTGTAATGACTTCGTCGCACCCGCAGACGTAAGTTCTCTCATTCTCACACTACCGTGGCAGGCCATTGAATAAACCACGCGCAGAGACTTACGGACCAGACTCTCGACCAGATATGCGCAGTCACGCGCCCCGGACTCGCGTCCACCGCCTCCCCGGTGGCCGTCGGGCTCCTCGCCGCGCTGCTGCAGCACCCAGGCAGGTGCGTCTTTCCTTCATCTCCTTCATGCCCTGTTTGACCTTGACCATAGCGTAAACGTACCGGCACTGGCACCTAAGAAGGGTGGCGAGCTGCCTGATCCACACGCGTCAGGCAGCGTGCTCGGGCTAGTGCTGCACCAGCCGCGAGGCTGTCTCGCTGAGTTTCGAACGATACCTGTACGAGGCACGGCCTTCTTCTCATGCTGCACAGGCTATGGCGGCGCGGTGCTGGAGGCATACAAACGTCATGTATGGGCTCCTGTGCAGAGTGCGTGCGGCAAGCCTGGGTTCATGGAGCGTCTCACCTGTCTGGATGAACTGTACCGCGAGGGGGAGGAAGCGGCGGGCGATGTTGAATAAGAGGATGAGGACGATGAGGATGTGTTGAATATATTTCTGCGAAAGTAGTACCAAATGTACCTATAGATTAGGTTATACCCTGGAATAGTAGCTGGTCAAGATTGCTAAGCTGACACCGGAGCTACACCTGAGTCTGATACGCGCAGCAGAATACACATCGCACCAGCTTCAACCCTTCACAGAGGACCTAACGATACACCGCATACTTAACATTGGTGCAATTTACGTCACCAGCACCCTTCTCCCCCATATCCGAACCCTCATCGCTGGCCTTGATACGCGCCGCGCGGAGCTCTTCCACCAACAAAATTCGAGCGGGTCCCTTGGTGTTCGTACGTGTTCGGGTGATCGAATTCATGGATGTCGAAAGCCTCATCAAGGTCTTCCTGGTCCTCGCCCTGAGCCTCGCGACGTGCAGGCGGGACAAGATCGGGGGACTTCTGGACATCCTGAGTCTCGCCTGCGTCGGCCGCTGAGATATGCAGACAGGGTGTTGACTTGGTCCACCGCACCGGCTTCGTAGGCCGCGCCGTCGGACGAAGCTTAAGTTCCCATTGAGTCACTATTAAAGATGCTTGTCGAAGCATTGCCTCAATGCATCTCGACTATCCGGGGCTTGTGATGACCATCTCGATGGCGCCACGGTATCTTGTTGCACGATACTAATCCTGGTATTCTCGATGGTGAGTATCGTCCCTGTTCTCTCCTTTCCCTTCTCCTCAGACATCGTTTCGTCAGCTCTCTCGCTCCTTTGGACCCCACTCTTTACTTTGTCCTCCTCGACGTGCTCAGTACTTTCCCCATACTTCGTCCCGCTTTGCATGTTGTTCTGGCGCGCATCTCTGCCTCGTCCTAGATTCCATACATCTGGGGATGAATTTCACACTCAATAATACCGCAAGCCAGCTTGTTTATATCCACTGGGCGGCCCAGAGTCCCAACGACCTCAGCGTTTCCAATTTCTTTGGCGGGACTGAACATGTCTGTCGTAGGCAGAGCTCTGTGCATCTATGGCTTTATTTTTACATGCTTTTAACAATGGGGTGTCCGCACGCCCATCTCATTGCCCGACTATCAAAAGCCAACTTCATCCACGAGGCATCCAAGCTGGATTATTCACAGCGACCGGTCCCACCCCGCCCTCGACTGCTTCATCCAGGACAAGCTCAAGCGTCGGCGAGACCGCCGCGTTCTCGAGGGCCCACAGCGCATGCTGACAAATCATCTATATTCTCGCAGCCTTTTGGACAAGTTTCCCTGATGGTAACAGTCACTTCTTTCCCAGCGTTAGCTTCGTGCAGGGCGACAACATAACAGTTTCCATTGCCATGACGAATGCGACGTCGAGCACGGCGGTCATAACCAACGAGAGCACAGACGAGACCTCCACCGTGGCCATTGAGACCGGCCCTATTTGCTCCCAGGCGGAAGTAGGATGGCTGTTACAGGCCGTATTCGACGATTCCAATGACATCATCCCTTACGTCGACTTTGGCACGGTCAACATCACTGCATCTGCCGAGACCTCCTCAGGCCCTGTCGACATCTCTAACGCGACCATTGTGACCACAGTCCAGAACGGCACTACTCTTGCTTCCGCCTCGGTCGAGGGCGGGATCGTCACTATTGCCTTCGTCTAATGTGGCACGATGGATGTGGGTTTTGTGGGTCTCGGGAAGTGGAAAGGAGATGGTATAGGATTTATTTGGACATCTCGGATGCTAGAAGGACAGATATTTATTCAAAATTACTTGTATGACTTGGTTATATACCCTGCATGTAGCTAGAAGAACCGGTGTTTATTCAACACTACTTGTATCGTTGTATCGGTCCAAGAAATTGCATTGTTACTTACAGCCAGTTGCGAAACGATAGGCCACTTTGAAACCTTAGCTAGCACAGTAACTGATGCTCCGACCTAGGTCTAGAGCGAGATACAGGGCGGCTACATGGCCGTCTGACACCATCGGACGCTCATCGGCCTTGTGAGCACTGAGCGTGAACGACGGTGAACCACTGAACGAGTCGCATCCAAAGCTCACAACCCCGATGCCTCTGCTTCCTTACACTGGTCAACCTTTGGTGACACATTTCTAAATAGCACAAGGCGCACCCGCAGTCAGTATTCAACGCTTACGACGGCGCACGGCAAAGCGTCTGCTACGTGATGCAAGGAGATCACCGAGCGGAGCTGCAATTGCTGTAGCGGAAAATACCTGGGGTGGCCTATCGTTTCGCAACTGGCCGTAAGTAACAATGCAATTTCTTGGACCGATACAACGATATAAGCAGTGTTGGATAAACACCGGTTCTTCTAGCTACACGCAGGGTACATAATCAAGTCATACAAGTAATTTTGAATAAATATCTGTCCTTCTAGCATCCGAGATGTCCAAATTAATCCTATACCATCTCCTTTCCACTTCCCGAGACCCACAAAACCCACATCCATCGTGCCACATTAGACGAAGGCAATAGTGACGATCCCGCCCTCGACCGAGGCGGAAGCAATAGTAGTGCCATTCTGGACTGTGGTCACAATGGTTGCGTTAGAGATGTCGACAGGGCCTGAGGAGGTCTCGGCAGATGCAGTGATGTTGACCGTGCCAAAGTCGACGTAAGGGATGATGTCATTGGAATCGTCGAATACGGCCTGTAACAGCCATCCTACTTCCGCCTGGGAGCAAATAGGGCCGGTCTCAATGGCCACGGTGGAGGTCTCGTCTGTGCTCTCGTTGGTTATGACCGCCGTGCTCGACGTCGCATTCGTCATGGCAATGGAAACTGTTATGTTGTCGCCCTGCGCGAAGCTAACGTTGGGGAAGAAGTGATCGTTACCATCAGGGAAACTCGTCCAAAAGGCTGCGAGAATATGGATAATTTGTCAGCATGCGAGCAGGAGGGCAAGGAGTGCGGACTGACCATTGATAAACTGTGAACCATTCTTAATCTCCATGTTAATACCAGCCAAGATGCCGTTCTCGCAGTTGGCGGCACCAAGGTCAACTAAGAGGGATGCGATTTAGCGGTCACTTGGGTCGTCGCCCGCAGGCACAGTAAACGTCGGAATCGCGAACGACCCCGTGACGCCGTTAAAGGGCACCTATGCGGAATCAAGTCTGTCAGCACATGCAACACACAGCCATAAGAAGAGACTTACTGTAGACGCATTTAACAGGGCGCCGGCCGCGGTGTTGCTGATAATTGGCGCGCCGCCGCTGGAACGACGGGCCATGCGGACATCGCGACGTTCCTTGGGGGCCGGCATCGAGACAGCAGTGGTGGCAGCGAGAGCCAAGATAAAGGAGGTGATGAAGAACATGGCAGTATGAACGACGTAGGCTAGAAAGAGCTGTGTGGCTATCGAGTCAAGTGAGGCGAGGAATCTGTGGTTTGGCTATGGCGGTCGGGCGAGCTTATAGACGTCGGAGGCCTGTGCAGCAAGCACCTGCAGCTGCGCGCCATGACAATCCTTGGGTGCCTCATCATGCACAGAGTTTCGCGAGGCGGGGAGGGTCTCATCACGATTGCGGCCGTTACGATTCAAAATGTCGCACACCAGGGTTTTCAAAGGTCTGGTTCAGATTTAGACTGACTTTGATGGCGGTTCGACGTTCAGACGTCGAAGGACAGCCTGAAAAGGTACGGTTTCGGGTCCTGAAGCAACGTTTCAGACGGGATCGTGCTGAATCCCGTCCAATACCATCGTCCAGTCTGGCCGACGCTCTCGCCGCTCTCGAGAGCGGCAGATCCCATGCAAGGGAGACGCGATTAGATTTGCGGGGTGCGACGCTATCAAATCTGCAGCCTTGACACAAGTTACACGAGGACCAAAACTGTGTTATTTATGAATAAATATTTAGGCACCGCGGCAATTATTTCCACTGACACAAGGGTGGACAGCGTCGGGCACTGGGGCGGCGCATCACTTCCATTTTTAGTACTTGACACTGCCTTTCTGGAGGGGTTCAGCCAATCACGACAGTAATTCTCACGACTGATTGCGCGACTGATCATGAGTGCGGTACTGGAGATGTTGCGATGATGTCCAGTCGCACCTCGCGCGGAACTGGATGCGGGTTTTGTCCGCCAGGTCGCTCACTGACGGCCACCGTCGATGTCCTCAGAGGGCGAGCAACACCTTGTGCTCCCCCACGCTTCCGTTCTCTCAGACCGCACCTATAAGATGCGCGATGTCTAGTTCTCCAGCCACTCTCCAGCGCCGAAAGCAGAATCGAAGGCGACTCGGACACCGGCCATGACGCTACTAGCCTGTGCTCGCCGCTCTCCTCTCCCTCGTTACACCTCATGTCGTCAACACGGCGGTTACCGATGGACCTCGCATACTTGCAGAACCCCCGCGGCACAGCACAGGTCTAACCGACGCCGTTCAGTGGGACAAGTATACGCTTTGTATCGAGGGACAGAGAATCTTTCTTCAGTGCGTCACACCTCGCCCCTCACTATACATACTTCTAACATGCCGCAGCTCAGGAGAGTTTCATACCTTCCGCTTGCCTGTGCCCGACCTCTGGCTCGACATATTTCAGAAGATGGTCGCCGCGGGGCTAAACGGCGTTAGGTGCGCCCTTGCATTCTTGAGTGCGCACGTTATGCTAACCGATGGCTAGTATATACATTCATTGGGGATTGACAAATCCTGCACCTGGTGTGCTCGACTTCGATGATTGGCGAGATCTACAGCAGATATTCAAGGCAGCCGAGCAGGCGAGCATATTCATCGTCCTGAGACCCGGTACGTGTCATTCCGCCTTTTCTCATCCCATCCCTCAAAAACTTGGTCTCGTTAGGTCCCTACATCAACGCCGAAACGACCGCAGGCGGCCTCAAGCGAGCTCCGAACGAATGCTGCAGACATCGAAGAGTCTTGGATGCCGTACGTGCGGCGCATCATCAACGAGGTATGGGACAGATCTCCTCGCTCAAGTTGATTTCAGGCTAATCCGCATTGTCCCGTCCTTCAGACGATGCCTGACCAGATCTCTGACGGCAGAAGTCTTATCGCTGTGCAAGTGGGTGAGTATACTGGTTCCCTACGTCTCTTGTTTTCTCGTGAAGCCAATTGCTGATACACCCTTCTCCAGACAATGAATACACGCAATCACCAATCCAACATGCCAAATACTTTGCCCAGCTCGAGGCGACGTACAGGTCAAACGGCATCGTCGTCCCGCTGACGTACAACGACCCCGGCGAGGGTCGGAATGTCATCAATGGCACCGGCGCGGTCGACATTTACGGCGTTGACGCATGCCCGCAAGGCTTCAACTGCAGTAGCCCGACGACTTGGGGACCCGTCGTGACGAACTATCACTCGTACCACGAAGAGGTCAACCCCAGCACGCCGTGGTACATGCCCGAGTTCCAGGGGGGAAGCTCCGATACGTGGGGCGGCCCTGGCTACGACGCGTGCGAAGTGATCACAGGGCCGGACTTCCGGGACGTGTTCTACAAGCAGAACTGGGCGTCGAACGTCAAGATGACCTCATATTACATGTTCTACGGGTGCGTTCTTTAGGTTTTGGCTGGTGAAAAGCTGCTGATAGCTGTGCAGTGGTACGAACTGGGGCGGTATCGCTGCACCCGTGGTCTACAGCTCATACGACTACGGCGGCAGTCTCCGCGAGAATCGTGCCCTTCCGCCCAAGTTCGACGAGCTCAAGCGCCAAGGGCTCTTCCTGCGCTCATCGCCCGAGTTCCGCAAGACCGACTGGATCGGCGACTCAAGCACCGGTGTGTTAGTAACGAGCACGAATGACGCGATCTTCGTGGCGTTGCTCAGGAATATTGATACTGGCGCACAGTTCGTCATTGTCAGGCAGGCTAACAGTACTTCGACGTAAGTCTGAACGTGGAGTCCAAATCAGTGCTTACCGAGGAGCATGTAGATCAAACATTGCTTTCAACCTGACGCTCTCTACCTCTGCAGGCACGCTCACGATCCCGCGGACGCTCTCATCAGGCATTCAGCTGAACTGCCGTCAAAGCAAAGTCGTTCTGGCCGACTACACCTTCGGAAACCTTGTGCACTCGAACAAGCTCCTATATTCGACTGCGGCAGTGCTGTTTGCAGGCAGCATCGGCGGCATCGATACAGTATTCCTGTACGGCGACACCAACCAGGGGCACGAGTTCGCGTTCTCCTCAGGCAGCAGCCAACCTACCACCGTTGCGTTCGCTCCAGGGTTCAAGACCAGCCTCCAGGTCGTGAGTTCCCCGAAAAGCACAGCAGGCCCGCTGGTGCTGTGGGCAGACACGCAGACCGCGTCCACGTTCTTCGCACCCGCCGTCCCGACAGGCGCCGCGACATTCACGAACTACTGGCAGTTCGGCACCAACGAGACGGTCCTGGTTGGCGGGCCGATGCTGGTGCGGAACGCCACGGTGTCGGGCTCATGCCTGGCATTGCGCGGAGACCTGAACGCGTCAACTCTGCTGACGCTCATGGTGCCCGCGTCGGTGTCGGCCGTCAGCTGGAACGGTGCGGACGTCCCCGTGAGAGGCGTGTGCGGCGCGGCTGCGTTGCCTGGCGCCAAGCTGCTCGAGGGCCAGCTGGGCTTCTCTCTCGGCAGGGGAAGCATCAGCGTTCCAGCACTGGCGGGATGGAGGTTCAAGGACAGCTTGCCCGAGGTGCAGAGCGGGTTCGACGACGCCAACTGGACGGTCGCCGACCACACGACGACGAATATCACGACCAAGCCGCTGTTTGGCGACGGGCGGGTCCTGTATGGTAAGTGCGCCCGCCGTGCGTCGCCGGTTGTGGTACAGAGCTGAAGGGCGATCGTCATAGGATGCGATTACGGCTTCTGCGAGAACATTGTGCTCTGGCGTGGACATTTTAACGGCACCGGCTGTGAGACGTCGGTGAATCTGACCATCAATGGAGGGACTGGTAAGTGCCGGTCATCGATGCCTGCTCCAGGAGGCGCATTCACAACCTCGCACCTACAGCGTTTGGTGCATCGGTCTTCCTCAACGACGTCTTCCTTGGCACGACGAATTCGAGCGCGAGCGTTGAACAGATAAACACCTTGTACTCCTTCCTGACGGTGCGGCCAAGACTGGGGCAGACAATGTTATTACAGTTGTTCAGGTACGTGCTTGCGCGAAAGGGCATTGCAATCCATTGGCTGATGGGCATCTCTCTCATCTCGTAGGATGATATGGGTAACGACGAGTCCCCCAATGGCAGGTCGTCGTGCAGCTGGACGAGGACTCCACACTGGTCTTCACACAGAACGGTCGCCTCGTGGAATCCTTGGCTTCCAGCTCAATAGCGGCAACTTCACGACGTGGAAAGTCCAAGGCAAACTCGGCGGTTACACGAAGTACGCTCCCATCGTACGCCGTCTCATTTTTTGCTGCTACTTACCGCCCGAGTCGCCCGTAGCTACCCCGACAAAGTGGGCGGCGTCCTGAACGAAGGCGGGCTGTTCGACGAGCGCGAGGGCTGGCACCTGCCGGGCTTCGACACGTTCTCTTGGGCCCCGCGGGCGCTCTCGTCCGGGCTGCCGAACGGCACGGCGAGCGTCGGGTTGTTCGTCACGACCTTGAGTCTCATCTGGAAAAACACGAGGTGGCACACAGAGACCAGACCGGTCCATACCACTTGGACCGCCGGACACATCCCCCTGAGCTGGACCATCCAGACCAATCACTATGAGTTATATACCAGTATGTATTACTTCAGACCGGACATACCATTATTGGTGCAATCTGTACTGCCTCCTATGCGGCATGTGCAAATCTGTACCACTCCGCACCGTAACATACTTGGTTGGCACAGGAACAGAATCACTCGTACCTTCCTAATCAAGTAATTTATTCATGCAGTAAAATGCTGTTCACACCAGATGGTCAGGGGGTGACATTAATTACAACAGTATAAAGATGGCATGAGTAAATATACAGATGTCTAATGGTACTACTAAAGCTATACAAGAGAATCAGTGCCTACAAAGTGATATATGTATATGACATGAGTACCTGACTGAGGATAGCATTACCAATGAGCAGACATACCTGGCGCCAGCGTCATACACGTGGGTCCCTGCAAGGACAAGCATCAGGTGAAGATCGCTGCAAGATATTCAGTCAATGTCAGTGCAAGGACAGGTAATATCGCAAGTCTTATAGATGCGATCTGGGGGAATCGAAGCGTAGGGGAGCACCAGGTGTTGCTCGCCCTCTGAGGTCATCGCTGTTTGTGAGCAACCTGGCCAGCGGAACAACTGGGCAAATCGCGTGACGTCACATCACGAGTCACGCGTCGCGGCGGCCCGTGCGCTTGGAGTCGCATCGCCCTTTGAACGAGGGAAGACGGGCCAGCTGACGACTCTCCAGCCCATGATCACTCCTTCTTGCGCTGGGTCGTGCCAATAATCATCCTCGACTGCATCTGCGGTCCAGTCTACATCCGCTGGTCAGCTCGCCCGTCTCCCGGCGACTTCAGAGGCTGGATTTGTTCTAAGCAGTCCAATGCCTGCGCGGACGGCAGGCCGAGTGTCGTAATTCGCCGGGCTAGACCTCGTCTACTTGCAGGGTTACTTCACATGTGCTCTTTGAGAGCGCCTGCCGCACGCAGTTTCCGAACGCTGCTGTCAGTACGCGCTCTACACGCTCGGCGGACTGCTCGTCGCCGCCTTCGTTGCGCTTCCTTCTCTTCATGTCTTACGAGAGCCCATGCTCCTCGTCAGCAAAGATCGTGACGTGAAGGCGTGTGCATGCGGGCAGTGCATCGCGCACAAACAAGTCGAAGAGTGCAAGGGTGGGGGCGTCGGTTCTGAGGAGGAAGAGAGCAAGCAGAAGAGGGTGCTTTTGAGCTTGGGGTACATGGTGCGCCTGATGCCGTTGACGTGGGTGCGCCACGCAGCAGGTTACTGGTGAGTGCACACACGGCAGTGCTCGCCTGCTCGCACGCTGACACGCGCGTATAATTGCGCCGCGCAGAGGCTGCGTCATCGCGGGCAACATTCTGCCCAAGTTCCTTTGTGACGCTGGTGCGGCGCAGAATGTCAGCACGGCGCAGGTGTACAGAAACTAGTTGCGTATGTTGTCTCTCATGACATCGTGTCGTGCTGCTCAACTCGCCCGCAGCATCGTCATCGGCTGTCGTTGCTGCGCCTGGCGTGCTCCTTGGCACCGCAATCACCGAGTCGAATGCCGTGCGCGATGGCCGGGTCGAGTGCGCTCGGAGACGCGAGCCCTGCCTGTACATGCCGATCACGACACCGGCCCCAAGCATCGGCTTCAGCGCGACGGAGTACGTCTTCTCCTCTCTCCTCGTTCTCGAATCATTCACTGAGTCAACGACGACCATCCAATCGACGTTCAACGCAGTGCTATACCGCCGGGCGCACAAGGCGTTCTCCATGGCGGTGCGCGGGCTCACGAGCTTCTGGGCCCGCCTAAGCTGCGTTGTCGTTGCGCGGCTCGGCACGGGCAGTACGGGTAGCTTGTAGCTCGCAGGCAGAGGCGTATTTGTGAGCACGCTCTGCGCAGCGTTCTTGCCTGAAGTGCAGGGTAGGGAGGTGCATGTTACAAGTGCGTGTGCATGGGATGGAAGGAAAGGAGAGAGCGTTCGTGGCTCGGGTATGTATATCCCTGGGATTGTGTATTTGTAGAGGCTTGGAATGGCACGACTATGCAATAACTCACAGAAGCGATGCTCCTTTGTACCGGATACCCGAGCGTGTGTTCGCTTCATTCTGGATCTGCACGTCTGCGCAACTCGTGCTCCAATAGCATTCGATCCCCCCCCCCNNCCCNCNCNCNCNCNCNCCNCGCGCGCGCGCGCGCGCGTC
>NW_006767632.1:3825400-3868335 GCF_000300595.1 Phanerochaete carnosa HHB-10118-sp | reverse complement strand
CCCCGCGCATCGCAGCCGCACTGCGACGACGGAGCCGGCCGCGCGTTGGTGTAGAGTACCTATACTTAGTAGGGTGTCATCTGGACTCCCGTCGGCCAGCAGTCCGTAGCGGCTTGCGTGCTTGGACAAAGCAAGAACTTCAGATGACAATGCAGGTCACAACCGGTCTCCACAACCAGAATTTGAGTGAAACCAATGGGGGCTTGCAGTACTTCTCAACTCAGTATTCTCCTTTTTTCTATGGCAACTGAAGTTGCCCTACTTCTGTATGCCTTGTAAGTATACTCGCCCTCCTGGGCCGTGGTCTCATGCTACGTGAGCTGGCATTGCAATGGCATGCATACAACAGTCTATACATCTGTATTCACAAATTCCTCCACTTGCACAGTCACCTGCACTGAGTAGCCATGACAGCAGGCCTCCAGCAAAGATCTGCTGAAGCAGAGATGCTATTCGAGACAGTGTAGCCACCATGCACATGAGCAACACCTCCCTCATTGGCTTCTGCTACTTCTTCCCTCCTTTTGGGGGCAAGTGTCCCACTGAGCATATCTTGCAGCTTGAATATGCTGATGCACAACACCTACAAGTCATCATTTCTTTCTCAGCACAAACTGAGGATAGCCAGTGCACATAACTCACAATTCACGGTTGCTCTTGTACTCACTTCAGCAGCCGCAGTCCTATGTGCATGTGCTTGACTATTGTAGATATACTGTCTCGAGTACCACCTCTGATTCAGTGGATCCCCACTAGAGACACTTCACCACTGCCTGCCAGGATATTCGGTGCAGGCAACTGTGCGAGTAGAGGAGCATATGAACGCAGACACCGTCAACCTGTCACACACTGTATATTTATGACCATATCAGATATCACATGCTCGGCTGCTCCGATTTGGCAGACAAAGCTGTGGGAGCGCGTCCGTTGCCCAATGCAGGCCTTCAGATGCTCGGCTTCAGTAACAGAAATCTGCTGCGAGGTGTGTAACTGGCAGCATGCAACACAATATTGATGCGAGTAGTCGGGTGCAAGCAGCCCGATGACAAGCCAGGGCAGCTTGTCGACGAACTTCCACCAGCGCGGTCAGAGGGGAGTGTCAGCCTGCACAACATTCCAGATGCAATTCAAAGGCGTCGAGAGATGACGCATCGATGATGCCCCAGGCAGGATACATTGTCGGTTAGAATGCCATCAAGTGCAGTAAGTAAGCGATGCAAAGGGACCATCATTTTGTAACAAATGCAGTAACCCCGCGTTCTAACTTGATTGTAAGTCTTGATTTCATTCTGATCACGACCACACTATCCCGTTGGATTGCCGTCTCGTTTCACGCTTCACGACCTCCCTGCTACCGGAAGGCAAGACCCAGGACTCTCACTTACGCCATGCCTATGTTTCCAGTACCTCGTCCCCGCCCAGACAAACACACCGCACGTAAGGCCTGGGAAGCCTCCTGGGCCGCCGACCTCGAGGCCTACTTCAAACCTGGATTGCCACTGCACCGGTACCCCAGGCTGATCTCGTCTGCATCTAGGGATGCGCTCGCTTTCTGTGCCGAGCCGCAGAACGTGCTTGAGGACGACAGTCGCGTCAAGGACATCTGTGATGTCGACATCGACATGGCGCGATGCTTGAATCCTCACGATTGGCAATCGTTCCAAGATGGCTGGCGGCGCTTGTCTAGCAACAGGCGGGAGGAAATCATTCTCGAGGGGCTTTATCACGCGTCGTGCATCGGATCCAACGAACAGTTTCGCGGCCATTGTCCCGAGATGACACTCAAGGATCTGGCGAAGGACGGCGGACGAGAGCTTCTGCGGCTGTTGTCTCATTGGTCGAACCTTCCGAACCTCACGCATGCAACGCACCTGGGGCATGTGTATGTGCCTAACCCGATATTCGACCACATCGTCAGCCTGTCAGACGCAGAGGCCGAAGCACCCGGTGCGAAAGCGACGGCGCGGATGTGTCGCATCAACAGAATGCAGTTCATGTCGATGGCACTTTGGAACGTCTACCGGACTTATGTACGTGGCTAGTACACTCTTCTATGCTCCTTCGAGCTGATTGGAGCAGCAAGGAATCGAAGGGCCCTCGCACGATACGCTGAACACGGCAACCATAACGCCCGAAAACAAGAAGCAGCTCAAGGCACTTCTAGATTCGCAATACGGAAAGGGCTTCTTCAAGAAGTGGCGTGCGGAGAACATCACCTCCGACCGTTCGCAGCTCGTTAACGCGTGCTGGTATTGCAAAAAGGGCGAGAATCAGCTCAATGGCGAGCGCATGAAGGGCTGTAGCAAGTGTGCCGCCCTCGGCATCAAGATTTACTATTGTTCTAGGTACGTTAGTTGCCGATGCTGCGATTTGTATTGCTGACGTCGCGACGGTCGCGTAGGGAGTGCCAAGTTGCGGACTGGAAGAGCGGAGTGCCTCGACCACACAAGGTGCTATGCGGCAAACGTGACCTCTATCTGGAGTGAACGAACTTCTCGCTTGCGATCTACGTCTGCGTGTAATTGCGCCATATCTGCTTGCACGCTGTATATCTTCTTTGTGTATCTCGGCTGATTTATATTACTATTTATATGTGCAGTATCTACGCTTCGAGCGGAATCGAGAATCCTAAGCCCAGCAATACATTCCGCGTTCCCCAGTCCTCTCGAGTGCTGGAGTTCTCCCTGGCCTTGCCAAAAAAAACATTCTTCTATTTGTCGACGCACTGCCTTGATAACCGGACTCTACAGATGCACCACCGAAGCCACATGAGCAGACACAACCTCGAAACGCGATAGCCAAACACGGTTGCCATGCTCACTCGCCTTTCCACACAAACACCGGCTCCGTCTCTTCCAAGGTTCACGGATTTAAACAAGGAGCTGGCGCACGGAGGTCTTCAAGCAGTGGGCTTGTCAGCAAGGACTGGGAGGCGGAGGCGTGAGAGGCCATGCGGTGCACTGTGCACGTGAATGGACGCAAGATCGCGGTTGCCCTCGCCACACTCGAAGAGGTCGATGCACAGTTCACCGTGGCAGCACTTCGCGCGTCATGCATCAGCAAGGATGCTAGCGAGGGCAACGCCGTCGGCCCCGAGAACGAAGCGAAACAAGAAGAGTGTAGTTGTGCCTGCTCGCACGCTGATGCACACGCACTTGGCGCAGGGGTTTCATTTTCGCGGAAACTTCCCGGCCAAGTTCCTCGCTGACCACGGTGCGACGCAGAATCCCAGCACGGCGCAGGCGTACTGGAACTAGTTGCGTCTACTGTCTCTGCTAGCGTCATATCGCTCTACTTAGCTCTTCCACAGAATCGTCATCACCGCCATCAGCGTGGCCGGCGTGCTCGTCGACACCACGTACAGGGCGGTAGTGGATCGAGCTGGCTTCAACGCGATTAGGTATTTTTGCACGCTGTTCCTTCTCGCCGTTACCGATCTGACGATGACGTGCAGTCTAATCGACGTTCAACACGGTGCTGTACGGCCAGACGCTCGTGGCAATGCGCCGGGGCGTGTCCGTGAATACCGTTACCAGCGGCAGATAGAAACTATCGGGGAACGGATGGCGAAAGAGTAGGTTTATGTAAAGGAGTGCCTGAGCATCTGATGAAGGCTCAAGGTAACCAACGAGAAGCGACACGGGCCCCGGGAATAGGCGCTCACGTTGGAGAATCCGCGGTGCCTTATATTCTGATTCCACAGCAGACTTTGGAACGTCGACAGCCGCGATGTCGTTTTCCGCTCAAGATGTCGTTCGCAAAGCAGGTATGTACAGGCCGTCGCAAACGCTTGAGCTGTACAAGGCATTTAACAGCCCGTATCCTGCTTTGTAGGTATCATGGAACGGTACCACATACTACTCAGCCAGATAGGCTTTGACTCCTGTGTTACCGTCTTGGGGGAGTATGTCTCCGCGACTGGCTCTAGCCTGACGAAGGAGACCCTCTACCCGGCCCTACATACCATCATACAAAAGCACGGTGCGCTGGGCATGCAGGTCCTCCCCGGGGCTACAATCAAAGCCGTCCCGAAATTTGTACGCCTGCACGAAATTGACCTCGACGTTGTGGTGGAGTTCCTCCAGGACGACTCGGCTTCGAAAGACGAGCTGCTGCGCTCGCAGCTTGAGCGTCCGTTCGCCCTTGGAACGACTGCGCCGTTATGGCGCCTAACGGTCGTTAATGGCCGTGTCCTCGTGCTCGCATATCACCATAGCATCGCCGACGGCCAGAGCGGTCCTGCTGTGCACGCTGCGCTGTGGTCCGCACTCAATAGCGTAAGCGCCGGCGAAGAAGGCTGCGGCAGCAAGGTCGCTGTCCCTGCGGATTCCTCCATGGTGGGCCCCGTCGAGGCGTACACGAAGATCTCGGTCTCCCCTTCGAGCTTCGCACAGATGCTCCACGCACTGTTCGCCCCGAAGAAGCTGCAAGCTGGCTCGAAAGCATGGACGGGCAACCCGGTACCGAAGACCCCTATGCTCGATATAACCGTACGGTGCTGGGAGATAACCGCAGGACAGACTGCAGAAATTTTGAAGCGCTGTCGCGAGCACAAGACAACGCTCACTCCATTTCTGCATATACTCGTCGCAGGCGTGCTTTCTCGGCTCCTAGTCGAGCGTAAGCTCACCAAGAAGCTCAAGACCATCGCTGCCGAAGCGCCCGTTTCGCTGCGCCGCTTCACGGGCGTATCCCCCTTCGAGCTGTGCGACCAAGTCTCGCTGGCGCACCAGTTCCTCCGCATTGCTCCGATCGAAAACGACAAACCCTTTCCGTGGGACACTGTGCACAAGCTCGGCGAGGATCTGCACGGAAGCATGCGGAGAACGCGGGAACTTGTCGGCATGCTGCGCATTCTTTTGCGCCTTGGGATCGCCGACACCTATTTCACGGACATGCTGGGCAAGAAGCGAGGCAGTGGCTTGGTCCAGTCTAATCTTGGGAGGTTCCCTATGGGCGAGGCCCAGAAGGCGGATGACGCTAAGTGGAGATTGGAGAAGGTATATTTTGCGCAGAGTGCTGTCGTGGAGGGGCCTGCGATGAAGGTCAACGTGATTGGTTCGCCGGAAGGATCGACGAATATCACGTTTGCGTGGGGAAAGGGTGCGATGGACGACGACTTGGCAGAGGCTTTTATCAAGGAGATGAAGGCTACACTTGATATAGTTCTCCTCCAGTAGCTGTCAAATTGACTGAAATATATTTGGGAGTCTCACTAATAGTCACTGCCCCAAACGCAGACCTCCAAGTTTAGATGCGTTGGCTCGGCGCATTAAACTGCAAGTATCCGATTCGCTATGTTAGACATCAAGTCCTTGCATCGCACGCTCGAGCTCCTCCTCCGTCCACGCCTCAATTTGATTGTCCGTAGCAGGGCCTACCACGCTCGAGCTCTCCTAGATGCGGTGGCCAAACTCTGGCTCGAGCTGCTGGCACAAGTCAGAGCGAGGCAGGCGGTGCGTATCCATAAACGGGCATAGCGCGTCGTACACCGCATTGACCGCACGGTCTCCAATTTAAGCGCTACAAACGCAACGACGTGAGTGGATAGTACGGTCGAGGGGTAGAGGGAATGGACCTCGGTTGAGCACGACCCTAAACATAAGTCTCCCCGCTAAACAGTCTCATGGGTCAGCACGGCGAAGTAAAGTACACGGCTCGTAACTAACTGTCCCACATTCTCGTCGGAGAGGCGTATGCCTTTGTCTGCTTCAGGATGCGGGCGCACATTCTGTTCGAACTAGTCACGATGCACGACCTAGACTAGATGGTAGATAGCACCCACCACATAATCTGCCCTAGGGTGGTCGCTGAGTAGTGAAATCTGATGTAGAAGGGCAGGAGAGCGAGTAAAGCTAGGATCGGGGTCCAGGATCCACGACGCAGTCTTCGCCGCCTCTGTCGGGCTCGCCTCTGATATGGTGTCCACGGTCAGCGGCTTCCCGCAGACGAGCTTATGAGGCCTCAGAGTGCCAAACTTCCAGTCCTTCGTTTGACATTCCCTAGGTCTGGCTGTCAGCTCAAGCGCGAGCGGCCACTATCGGGACACGCACTTTGAGCAGTGGAACACTCGTCTGTTAAGCTGGCGGCACTTGCTGCGGGCTCGGAGTTTCCGCCCAGCTGGCATCCTGTCCTCAGACAGGCCGCAATAAGAACACGCATTTGGGATAAGCTTGCGCAGCTCGTTGTGCTCTCTCATGACTTCACGGAGGGCAGACTCTGAGACGCCTTCAGTAGGGATGATCAATGGCCGAGCAGTTCTTACAGTCCGTCGAGCTTCTCTCATCCCGTACTAAAGAAGTATTTGAGTACCGATGCGAGTAGACCTCATGAATGCACTCACGAATGTCAGCATAATGTCCCAGATGACCAACAATAGAAAATATTTTCTGCTAAGTCTCAACGCGCGGGAGACGGTGCTACACCTGGGATGCGCTAGTTGATCTTCCGTAGGTGTATGTATGCGATCTATAACTGTATGTGGTATCTCGAGAGGCTTCGTGGGCGGCGCATCGAGGTTCGAATGAAGTAAGCACTTTAACATGCGCGAATACTCTTCGCCACCGCGGGACATCAAGTTCTGCAGGGAAGAGTCGGGGCTCCTCTCTCCTCTCTTTCATGACAGGATGGTCCATCAGCCTATAGATGCCCTCCAAGACGATTTCTTGCCGCCTGCTTTCCGATAAAGCTTTCCATGCGTTCTCGAAGTCGTCTTCCGCGAAACGCTCTGCGGCCACCTTCGTAATTCTGTAGTGCGTCTCGCAGACAACCAGCTCTTCCTGCTCCATGACAAATAGGAAGTGATCCACGTTGGCTGCAGCAAACGCGCTCTTTGATATGCGAGGCCGATAAGCCGCCGAATCGCCGGTGTAGACACTGTCAAAGGCCCACTGCCAGGACAGCTCCAAGTTTAGGCGAGCCGCGTATATATCAGACCGCGGCCTTGTCCATAGCTCCATGTCCGAGTGCTGAGGGTACGGATGATATGGTGAGGACGAGAGACGGTGTAGTGCAGTGTCGAGGGCGCCCGGACTTCGCCGGTCGGAGACTGCATCGGACATCAAGTAAAGTGTGATTTCGCCAGGATGTTTGTTTCTCAGAGACTTCCACACACTGGACACACTATCGCCACTGGCGAGGCTTTAGCACACAATTAACCGTCATAGAGCTTGTACCTAATATGATTGAAATATACACACGAGAGTTTGCTCCGCCAATGAGTCCAGTAAGGAGCGCCGGAAGGTCGCGTCCAGAGTGCCAGGACTCGACGGCGTCTCAAGCACTACCATCTCAGCAGATAAAGACTTTGCGTGCGCGATGAGCTATACAGCAATTATGTCCAGGTTTTGAAGATCATGCGTTAATATATTTGGGACAGCGAGGATGCCTCATCCGCACATGATTCAAGCCAAATGCATTATTTGTTGATGCTCGTATTCTCAAGGTTTGCGTCTAAGTATCTATTACCGTCGAATCAATAGATGTTCTCATCTCGTCCTGAGAGCACCTGCGTTGGAACACTAAGCCATTCCTGCCCCACTCGTCCGAACATCGTTGATATTTGAGATCATGTAACTTGAACAACATTATTAATGATTGTATCATTTTCATGTCCTCAGAAGGAAGGATGGGGGCTCAGGAATTTATTTGCCAGCATTGCTGCAAACTAGTTCACCAGTACAAAACGCCACAAAGCCATCGGACCTCGAACTCGAGCCCAGAACGCGTGACCGTTACCTCTCGGTCATGTCATTTTGGTATGATGTCACCATGCCTCGGGCGTGACGGCCGTGTCAAGCCCGAGCAGAAGCTTACGAAGAGCGAATACGTTATTCCCGGCGATGGGAGGAGGGCATACACGCATCGCACGAGGAAGAAACGGCTTCAAGGTAATCACGCGTACTTTGAACGCCGCCTGCCTTGTTGAAGGCGCGTGATACTGTAAAGCCCGAATTGCTGCGGCACGCCGAAAAAATTGGCGGACCCGCGCAGAGATATCTGAATGGGATGGCGTTTCAGGACAGGGATCGGACGTGTGCATGACCATACAGCTTCTGTCAATATCAGAAGACTGTCCGGGACCGTGGAGTCTAAGGTTCCCGAGGTTCCGGGCGTAGCGTCTGTCGGACTCGAACGTCAGGCTAGCGAGCAATTTGCGCGCGAATCACGAAGAAGACGTCGACAGAATCTCATTTCGAGACAGTGAATACAACGAATCTGCGGTGTGGAGGTGGAGCAGCAAGTGATTGAGTACAAGGTGGAATGGCAGGCGGCCTCAATCCATAGAAGTACAACCTTGCCGAGCGACAACTGTGATCCTGATGCCGACGAGAGAACATCTGAATAGTGGGCGTAGTGCAAAGCGGGATCACATCGCAGCCAATTTCAGAATGACTCCCAGATGCGGTATCAGTAGCGAAGTGAAATCAAGAGAACGCTGCAATTTTTTTTCTTTGCATCAGCGAGGCGATGTGTCTCAGGAAGCCCTTCTAGCTCACCTCATTGGTTCTTCAGCCACAGATCCTCGCGTGAGAGCTCCTGCTGCAAATACTGCGTCCAGCTCGTCGCAACCGGGGATTCCATAGGGCACTTCACGCCGTCGACGTTGTACACGCGCCCCTTCATTTCGGCACCCTCGCACGTCCCGCTCAGGAGCAGCACGCGACTGCGCTGCTGACCCTCCACGAACGCGTCGTCGAGAAGCAGCGCGGCACCGGACTCGCCTTCGACATCCTTGAAGTACATGAACGCCTGCATCATGCCCGGGAGTGGTGACTGGAATGCGATGCGGTTGAAGATGGTCATGGAGAGTATGGCATGGCCCGTGTCGTAGAACAGGTCTGGCTTCGAGTGCGCGTGCCGCCCGTCGCGTACGCCCGGCCAGAGGAGGCCGATGACGGCGCGCTCCGGCCACTCGTGGAGCCAGCACCGGAAGTCGTCAGGGATGCCCTGCGGAAGACTGTCGATGTAGGCGGCGCGGTTGAAGGCGTGTGTCCGACCCAGGATTTCCTTCCGGGTCGCGAGGAAGGCTGGCGAGTCGATGGCGCGGAGGTACAGCTCCAGCAGACCACGGCGGTAGGTAGGGATTTGCGAACCTGGGACGAGAGTCCGCCAGAGCTTGCACACTCCTCGCGAGGCGATCAGGGAGGTGAGCGGGAGATGGCTCAAGATGATGAGCAAGAGCTCGTCTGGCAAGTCCATGAGGGTAATCATCGCTAAGTCTGCGTTCATGAGCCTTAGGGAGCGAGAGGCTGTTATGGAGGACGTACCCAGAGAAGAACAGCAGAACAGTATGAAGGGACGCGACTCATTGCGCGCAGCTTATAAGCCCCAGCGGCCGCACAATTGATCATCCTGTGCACAGGAGAAGACATTGCATCCCGTGATATGAATCTGATGGCATGGTGGGATGCTTAGCGAGCGATGGTGCGCAGAAGAACTGACCGTGAAACAGGCCGGGAAGCAACGCGCGAAAATCAGGGTTGTGTGCCGAATGTACTTGATGCAGGCGGGCTCCAACAAACGATGACGAAGTGGATACTCACGAGGACAGCCGAACGTTATCCGCATCGAAGCAGCTCTCACGACTACGAAGATCTCGCGCAGCGAGAAGAGATAGCTTTCTATTGCTGGGAAGATAAGGACGACGTCGGTTAGTCGGTTCTCGCCCCCATTGCACAGGACGCATTGACGTCTAGACCGAGTAACAGCGCGGATCCATTCTTCATTCCGCTTGAAGGGATGCGACGATTGCCTGCGATACGGCAGGGACAGTATCTGCCCTCGTAAGAAGCTTTTGTAAACACGTGTGGAATGATGTCAGGAAAAGATAGTCATGTCCTCGCGCCGCCGGGATTCTGTTCCCGGAGCGCTGCGCCTTCTGTCATCAGAGATGCCGCGCATGCCCATAAAGCGACTGTCGGCTTGATATGGATGCCCACACGACCTGGAACGGGTCGTGTGAGGGATGGCGATCTGAATTTGCACTCTCATCAGGGTTAAAAGCGATGCGCGAAGCTCTGTGGATGCGAGTCCGGGCCTGATCAGGGTCAGCGAGATTCACGTGATGCGACGCTGTTGGAGAGACACGATGGCCATATATTTACTCTTCTACTGGCTTTCAGCAGCATCTAATCTGAAGCTGAGGTCTCAGTACTTCAGTATAAACAATCAAATCTACTGTGACAGGTACTATCTGTAGAAAGATACATTAGCCCGAGACCTGGAGTCTGCTCTGCAACTGCTGCAGCGAGAATACTGGCTGGTATGTACGCTGTAGAACACGGAACATTAGTACTCTGTGCGCCCCCACGATGACGCGCCTCGCACTAAACACGTGCGTCTTGGCATACAAGCGGATGGTGTTGCCGCTGTCATCGTCGTAATTGTGCACGGCCTGCTTAATTGCGGCCTTAACTGGGATGGCCTTGTTAACCTTGGTTACATCGCAGAGAGCGTCCATGACGAACGACAGAAGTCATACAACCAATTAGCACTTGTTGGCCAGCAATATGAGCAGCAGTACCTCACATTTTTGAGTGGCTGTCACGCTCGAGCGAGATCTTTTTGCTCTGATTCGCTTCTCGAGCTGCACTATGCGCGTCTCAAAACCGTCTTCCACACGCACGTACATCAGATATGCCCCAACATCGAGAGCCGCCTTCAGCCGGTATGCATCTTCGACATATTGCAATAGGTCTTTGAGAGAACAAGTTTCTTTGCTGTCGTCCACTGATGCCGCTGTGAGCATACGTCACGGTGTGGAGACGTTGCGGACACTTACTGTTCCTCGCATGGTGCTGGTAGATTTGAACGAGGCCGTTAATTTTTTTGATCTGGTTTTGAGAGGCTTTACGCTGGCGCCGCCAAACTAATGTCACTGTGCCTAGCACAAACTGCTGCGCCGCGGGGAGAGGTTTCCGCTTGGTGAACCTAGAGGTACTCCTGGTCAAGCCATCCGGCCCGAACAAGATATAAACGAGCGGCTCATTGTCGCAGCTAGGTCGTGGAATTGAACAATCTAGCTCCGTTGGTTTCTGTTCCTAAACTTGGCATTGACAATGATGACGCATAGGTTAAGTTACGCACCTCTGCACTGAGGAGCCAATAGCCCCAACGAAACTTTGCTTGTTGTGCTTCCATCTCCTCGTCAATAGCTTTGGGAAGTTTTCAGACGTGGACGATGCGTTGATTTAGCCAATCAGAAAGCTTCGTGCGGGCAAAACTGTGGTCATCGCCATTAGTTCTGAGGCAGGAGAAGTCCTCACACTGCGCTCTGGGCCTCTCTCTGTAAGCGTCCCAGAAGAGCCTGATCGCCTCCACGTCCTCCACCGTCAGACCAAGGTGCAGGTTGTTGCCGGCGTCCCACGGGCGGTACTGGGGCCTGTCCTCTCCTGCCACGCAGCCCACTTCCACGGAGCACCATTGAGGTCTACCGCGAGGCGAAGAATAAGTCCCAGATAAGTTGCACAAGGCATGGGGGAGTTGTCGCCCTATTGTTGCCGCCGGTCGCAAGACCGCGAAACATCTAGCCAGACTCGCAGCCAGCCGTCCCGCTGATGATGCATGCCTTTTTTTCCGATGTGATGGTGGCGGCGTCGCAGTGCAAACTGTGCCCACTAGTACTCGCTAAGTAACAATGCAGTTTCTTGGACCGATACAACGATACAAGTAGTGTTGAATAAACACCGGTAGGGTATATAATCAAGTCATACAAGTAATTTAAATTAAATATCTGTCCTTCTAGCATCCGAGATGTCCAAATTAATCCTATACCATCTCCTTTCCACTTCCCGAGACCCACAAAACCTACATCCCTTGTTCCACATTAGACGAAGGCAATAGTGACGATATCGCCCTCGACCGAGGCGGAAGCAATAGTAGTGCCGTTCTGGACGGTGGTCACAATGGTCGCGTTAGAGATGTCGACAGGGCCTGACGAGGTCTCGGCAGATGCAGTGATGTTGACCGTGCCAAAGTCGACGAAAGGGATGATGTCACCGGAATCGTCGATTTGGGACCCTATCATCCATGCTACTTCCGCCTGCGAGCAAATAGGGCCGGTCTCAATGGCCACGGTGGAGGTCTCGTCTGTGCTCTCGTTGGTTATGACCGCCGTGCTCGACGTCGCATTCGTCATGGCGATGGAAACCGTTATGTTGTCGCCCTGCGCGAAGCTAACGCTGGGAAAGAGGTTAGTGCTAGCATTAGGGAAACTCGTCCAAACGGCTGCGAGAATATAGATGATTTGTCAGCATGCGAGCAGGAGGGCAAGGAGTGCGGACTGACCATCGATAAACTGTGAACCATTATCAACCCCCATTTCAATACCAGCTATGATGCCGTTCTCGCAGAAGACGGAACCAAGGTCAACTAAGAGGGATGCGATGTAGAGGTCACTCGGGTCGTCGCCCGCAGGCACAGCAAACGTCGGAATCGCGAACGACCCCGTGACGCTCGTGAAAGGCACCTATGTGGAATCAAGTCTGTCGGCACATGCAACACACAGACATACACACAGACATAAGAGGAGACTTACCGTAGACGCATTTAACTGGGCGCCGGCCGTGGTGTTGCCGATAATTGGCGCGCCGCCGGCGGAACGACGGGCCATGCGGACATCGCGACGTTCCTTGGGGGCCGGCATCGAGACAGCAGTGGTGGCAGCGAGAGCCAAGATAAAGGAGGTGATGAAGAACATGGCAGTATGAACGACGTAGGCTAGAAAGAGCTGTGAGGCTATCGAGTCAAGTGAGGCGAAGAATCTGTGGTTTGGCTATGGCGGTCGGGCGAGCTTATAGACGTCGGAGGCCTGTGCAGCAAGCACCTGCAGCTGCGCGCCATGACGGTCCTTGGGTGCTTCATCATGCACAGAGTTTCGCGAGGCGGGGAGGGTCTCATTACGATTGCGGCCGTTACGATTCAAAATGTCGCACACCAGGGTTTTCAAAGGTCTGGTTCAGATTTAGACTGACTTTGATGGCGGTTCGACGTTCAGACGTCGAAGGACAGCCTGAAAAGGTACGGTTTCGGGTCCTGAAGCAACGTTTCAGACGGGATCGTGCTGAATTCCGTCCAATACCATCGTCCAGTCTGGCCGACGCTCTCGCCGCTCTCGAGAGCGGCAGTCACGGTGTTGCGCGCGGTGCCACCGCTTTTCACGTTCCTACCTGTTATAACCAACATTTGTTTTCTTCGGGCCTGAGACCTGAGGCGCGAAACGTACAAGAAGGAAAAAACCTGTGTGCACTACTTATCACTGTGATGATAAGACTCATCGACGCACCAATAAAGCTCTCTGCCCTTTCGCTGTCTCTTCGACGTCTTCGTCATCCAGGTCTGGTGGATCTTGATCCTCATTGTACCAGGTGAGCCTTGGGATTAATAGTGAGGAGGGATAACAAGCCGGTCGCGGTGCGAGTCTCCACCCCGATCCTGCCACCAACGCACCCTTGCCCTGGGTGGAGGCAAGCACCCAGTTGCTCTCGGGGCACTCCATGGCATACTGGTAGCATAGTTAACCCGAGTAATGCGCCGCGTATAGTAGGATCAAACGGCAATCACAGTTTCACCCTACAGATGATATCAAAGTATTAAACAGTATATCAAGAGCCTATGATACAGTGGATATTGCGCTGACTATGACACACGGCCCTTGCGGCATGACAACTTGCGAGAGCCGTGCCCGCCGCTTACGCTCTTGCCATTCGGACCTGTCCTCGCTGCTCGCAGGCCAACTTACCACTTGACGACACGTCGCCGCGCCGTCCGCTACTGTTTATGCTTGTTGCCCAACAATGGGCTGCCGCGCTCTCTTCCACTGTTCACCCACCCGCAGAGGGACAAGCCATCATTCCCGTCGTTTGGGCAGCACAGGGCGAGCCCGTCCGCGTGCTGCATGAGCAGCAGTGCATGACGTACGAGTCGCGGACCGTCGTACTTGCCAACCTGCCCAATGACCTGACATTCCCGCTGCGGTCCCCACCATTCTTATCCGCCCCTCACACACAACCACTCACCCGGCGTCTGTCACTTTTCCTCTGTCCCTGCATCAGTGCTGCACAACCTCTCACGATCCGCTGCTGTCGTGTCGCAGCGACGATGAAGAGCCACATGACCTCAGTACGCCAGGTCAGAGCATCTATCATGAGATAGTCAGTGGCGGAGGGTCAGCTCAGCTTCAAACTACTTACTATACCTGTACCATATCGCCAAAAAGGTTGCTCGTCATCGTAAGCAGAGGATGAGGGGGGGGGCGAGTTCAACAGCGACGCGGCAGTGAGCTGATGGCGCCATCAGTTTAGGGCCGGTACTTATGATCTTGGGAGGGTTAAGCACTGCGTCCGAGCACCCGCGTTGGTTCAGGTCGATCGACGATGATATCCCAATTTTGTGTGCGAACTTTCTGTACATGCAGCGATAGATGATTACACTAGTAGCGAAGCTTACCTCCGGCTAGGCCTTAGACTCTTCAACTGGCTTTCCCTCGTCTGACTGACTCGCTCAAAATTCATTTTGCACCGCTAGCGCTGCAGCTTCCACTGTTATAACAGAAGATTAACCGTCACACGCCGCTCTGTTGACAGCAATAAGCTTCAGAATTCTCTCCGCTTGAAGAGACCGAGATCTACTTGCGCCTTGAAACCAAACCAAGTTGTTCTATTCAGATCGCGTCTCAAGATGTACTCGAGCTCCAAGATACAGTAGACGTTGCTGTCTTGAATGAATTTCTTCAGCAGATTATATTACGACAGACCATACGACGAGTCTCACGGAAAGGGCCGGAAAGACCGGACTCTCGTATGGCGTAGCCAATCAACAGTAACCGTTTAGCTTCGTGGATCGATCTGGGACGACCCAATAGAGTTGATTCAATTAGCACAATACGTATGTCGAGCGTATGAAGAATGGGTGTATCGTGTGCTTGTCTGCAGTCAGGATTGACGGAAGATGACGAGCCGAGGGATGTATATAACCGAGCAGAGACTAGAAGATAGCTACCCGCCACACCTCGCTCGATGATGACGTTGAACTATGCACAGTCAGATCGGCCTGAAAGTCATTCTACGTTTAGGCCACTATCCTCTCCACAGCCGTCTGCACTTGCACAGCTTTGTGAGCGAATTGTGTGCCAGAAAGTGCTTAAAATCACAGGCACGCTGCGGGCCACAGTAGCGTAAGCGCTCAGCCCCTCCAACGAGCACCTGCCATTCTTGGACATCGCCAGGAAACATACCCTCTCTGCCCAGTCGTGGGCCGCATCCTCAATATACCCGTCGCAGAACAAGGCCAGAAGACGCGTCCAAGTCTGTGGACAAACACTGGGGAAAATCTAACCGAAAAGTGGTGGAAACAGGGTGGGTTTTGGCTCTTATCTACCAGTTTCCGAGGCTTATCTGGTGCATCACACACCGGCACAATTTGGCGGGCATAGACGCAAAAGCAATATGTCACACGCTGGCTCTTACGACTCATCTCGTTCCCACTCAGTCATGACAGAAGACGAGGAGGATTGGGAGGACTACGTCAAAGGTGGCTATCACCCAGTACACATCGGCGACACCTTCTCGGATGGGCGATATGTTGTAGTCAGGAAACTCGGCTGGGGGCACTTCTCGACGGTCTGGTTAGCGAAGGATACAAAGTGAGCGTTTCGTTCTCGTATATTGCATCTACCCGTCCTTCCGAAATATCCCTCTAATATGTCCCGATTTCCCCACCCTGCCTACCGCTGCACCCACCCAGAATGAACCGCCATGTCGCGCTCAAGATTGTAAAATCAGCACCTCGCTATACAGAGACCGCGTTGGACGAGATCAAACTACTCCAAAGACTCATTACATCCTCCACACCTCCAATCCAGCCGACCCCCGACAACCCAAATCCGCCCCTCTCGCCTGCGCAGACCCACTCGGGCAAATCGCATGTCATTTCGTTCCTCGACCACTTCCGACACAAGGGGCCGAATGGCACCCATGTCTGCATGGTTTTCGAAGTTCTGGGAGAGAACCTTCTCGGCCTCATCAAGCGGCACCAAAACAAGGGCGTTCCCATGCACCTCGTCAAGCAGATCGCGAAGCAGATTCTCCTCGGGCTCGACTACATGCACCGCTGTTGCGGCGTCATTCACACCGGTCAGTCGCCCATTCCTGACCACCATGCTTGCTGCGGCCGCAACTGATCTGTTGCGCCCCGCGCTTTGCCGCCAGACCTCAAGCCGGAGAACGTGCTCATATGCATCGAGAACGTCGAAGAGATCATCTCAGCCGAGCTCGCCGCCCAGTCCGCATCCGCGACCGCGCCGCCGACACGCCTCGTCGGAGTCCCGCCGTCCAAGGGGCGCGGGGGCAACCAGACGCCAAGATCCGAGTCCGTCTTCATCACGGGGTCACAGCCGCTGCCGTCGCCAAGTTCGTCGTACGGCTCGTCCTCGCACCTCGACCGGTGGGCGTTCGGGATGAGCAAGATCGAGGGCGAGGCTGCGAGCAAGCCGGGCTCACTCGGGGACGGCGCGCTCGAGATCAAGAAGAAGGGCAGCAGCAGCGGGAGCAAGGACGACGCGGGCCCGCGCTCGGACTCGATGGAGCAGGCTGCGGAGCGGATATCGAACGTGAAGCTCGAGGGCTCACCCTTTGGCGAGAAGCAGGCCTCGGGCAGGGGCAAGCCCTCGGGGCTGTCGCTCCTCTCGCAGCAGGCCCCAACGCAAAAGCAGCCAGAGCCGCCAGAGCCCAACCCGCCGCCGTACATGGAGGGCGCGCTCGAGGATGAGGGTACCACGAACGGCCCGGCGCCGCCGATATCGTCGTCTGCGATGTCCGTCGACCAGCAGCTGCCGCTTTTGGACGGGACGGAGAAGATCACGGTCAAGATCGCTGATCTGGGCAACGGTGCGTGATGCTTTTTTTTTTTTAGTTGCGTGCACTCGTGACTTCGCCCGGCTGTGGAGCGTGCGAGGCTGACTTGGCCCTTCGCTTATAGCGACGTGGGTCGAGCATCACTTCACGGACGACATCCAGACGCGGCAGTATCGCTGTCCTGAAGTTATTCTCGGCGCGAGGTGGGGGACGAGTGCAGATATCTGGAGCGTTGCCTGCATAGTACGTTCGTCCTCGGACTGCGCGGAGGCTTGGCTGATGTGGCGCAGATATTCGAGCTCCTGACTGGCGGAGACTATCTTTTCGACCCTGCATCTGGATCGCGGTATAGCAAGGACGATGATCACATAGCACAGATCATGGAGCTCATGGGCGAGTTCCCGAAGAGCGTCGCGTTCTCGGGCAAGTACAGCTCGGACTTTTTCAGCCGGAAAGGTGCGCTTCTCGCTTTTAGCGCCCTCTCTGTCGTTGGTCTCAGACACTCTACAGGCGAGCTTCGGCACATCCAGAAACTGCGCTTCTGGCCGCTCGGGGACGTGCTGCACGACAAGTACCTGCTGCCGAAGGAGGAGGCGGACATGATCGCGTCGTTCCTGAACCCGATGCTGCGGCTCATACCCGAGAAGCGCGCGAAGGCGAGCGAGCTCACCCACCACGCCTGGCTGGACGGCACCGTCGTGCAGGGCGAGATCGACGTGATCCGGCGGGCGGAGGATGAGGACCGAAAGCGGCGGGCGGCGGTGGCGGCGCAGGCGAACAAGGGCAAGGCGATCGAGGCGCCGTTGCGGACCAGGGCGGACGAGCAGGAGGAGGACGCGATGAAGCCGGTGGACGAGGCCGTCGGGGCAGACGATGTACCCAAGATCGCGGTGCCGGTGCCGTCGTCGGCGGGCGGGAAGGAGAATGCGCACCGGACGGTGCCCACGCTGCATTCTGTGCCACACCATACGAAGCCGGGGGACCAGCACAAACGCTGACTGGCGTGAACGACACTACTAGTACTTTGATTGCTCGAGTTTTCTCTGCCTTGCTATTGCCTTTTGATGTGCCATAGATTGGCTTGACTTGTAGATCGATGGTTCCCCTGTTCTTCATCTGTAGCAGTTTGTGTACCTGTGCTTGTGCTGTTTGTTTCACTAATACGTTCTTGCTTTCTTAGTTCCTGTTCTGTAGTGGCTCTCCTGTTGGCTCGGCTATACCAGTGAACTTACTCACTCTGAGGCAGCATTCGATATACTCTTCGTCTCGTGTGGGGACTCGAGCAGTTTGTTTGTGCTGGACAGCGATGATTTGTTGGGACTTGTGATCGGGGGAATTGATTCACAGCTGACAAACGGATTCATCATCGATAATATGGCGCGGCGGTGGGTGCGATCGCAAGGATAAGTTCGGGGCGTGATATGGGGTTGCTTCGTCTCAGAGCTCATCGTCAACTGGCAACGGAATTTAGCGTAGTATCTCCACTTGCCAATAACAGCTGAAGAAGGTCTGTCTAGGGAAGAGCCGCTCGAGTGGCCCGTGATCGCGAGCAGAAGTGCGGGGCGTGTTCAAAGTGCCACCACGCTGCGCGCCCCGTCGGAACCGGGACTTGCGACGCAGGTCGCCCAAAGTCAGGTACATCCGGTGAGCGGAGACGATCACAACATGGACCAGGAAACTGGGACCATCGTTTGTCTTCCGGTCTGCAAACTCGAGTCACGGTTAAGCTTGTGGGCGTCAGTCGGTCCCATGCGCGTCAGGATTCAGGAACCACCGCGTGCCTACCACTGACTCGCAACCAACAGAGTACCACAACGGTCCTCGCCTGACCGGGTTATGTGTGCTCGTGTGTCATCGTGAGGCATACGATTACTCGCGTCATTGTCCGCTCGTCGCTCGTTGCGGATCTGCGTCTGCATGAGGCAGGTGATTATCCGACGCACGTATGGTGCGATCTTGCGACAGCTCGTCTGCGCGAGCAAGTCTCCGAGACACAGGAAACCAGCATGCTCACAGCTATGTTTCTGATCCTGGTCCCTGGCCGACACGCGGCTGCATTGGCATAAAGTGACAACTGTACAGAAATGAATATGGATAGTATAGGCGACACTCTAAGGTGCAGCCAGTCTACAATATCTATGTATAAGTGAGGTCATGACTCGTCCACCTTTGAAGGCTTTTCTGTGCTCGTCCTCAACTGCTCACGAGCCATCTTTTCGGACACTTCCTGCTGCTGGGGTGCTTTCTCCTTGGTATCGGCTTCTGCCTCAACCTCTTTCTCCTCTTGTGGCTGCCTGACTGGCTTTTTGCGCCATGCGGAGCCGCCTTCCCAGCCAAACCACGTATATCTTGTGCAGTGCGGCCCACGAACGAAGAGAACAAACAGGCAGAAGCTTTCGCATCCGAGGCTCAGCGCCGCTGCCGCACGCCAGCCGTGGTGGGTGAACAACGAAGTGCCCGCCGCGGTCCCTATGATTTGCCCGATGAAGATCTGCCCACGCTGTCAGGAACGAGGACAGCCGAAGATGCTCCGCAAACACGCACCGACATGATGAGCACCGCGTTCATGCGCGCGCGCGTCGAGGGGTCGAGGCCGAAGACGCTGGTCGTGAGCGACACCTGCTGGAACTGCCGGAAGGAGTCGATGCCGAAGCAGACGATGATGACGACGGAGACGTTCAGGCCCGCGGCCGCCGTCTGGATCGCGTAGAAGATCGTCTGGCCGAACGTCGCGATCAGCGTGCCATACCACGGCACCATCTTGTCGACGAGCCGCCCCAGGATCGGCGACGTCGAGACGCCGCCCATGCCCACGAGACCGAAGAGGCCGATGACCAGGCTGCGGAAAACGTCAGCGTGCGAGCGCAAGAGACCGCCAAGGTTGACTTACGTGCTGTAGTTGTAGATTGGTCCGCCGAGCAAGAACGTGAGCGTGACCCAGAAGTTGGTGAAGCACGCCATGGACGCGATGTTGATGAGCGACGACTGGATGAGCAGCGGCTCGGTGACGGCGAACTTCGCCATCGTGTACAGGATGCTGAAGTAAGACATGTGCTCGTTCTTCGGGGGGAAGTCGGGCAGCTTGAAGTACATGAGCAGGAGCACGCACGACTGCAGACCCACCGAGAGCCAGTACACGATGCGCCACGTCACAAAGTTCGCGACGACACCGGCGACGACACGCGCGAAGAGGATGCCGAGCAGCAGGCCCGAGAGCACAATCGACAGCGCGGCCGCGCGCTTATGCGGCGGCGCCAGGTCCGCGGCGAAGGGCATCAGGATCTGCGGCACGACGGAGCTGAATCCGATGAGGAAGCTGAGGGCCTCGAACGCCTGGAGGGAATTCGTGAGCGGCAGGCCGATCGTCAAGGCGGTGGAGGCTGCGATGAGCACGAGGATGAGTGCTCGTCGCCGGACAAGATCACCCAGGGGAGAAATGAGGAGCAGACCACATGCGTAGCTGAGCACAACGTTACACATTAGTCGGCATGATGTGCTATTGGTCAACAGTTGCATACCCAGCCTGCACAAGCGTGGGAACTCGAGAGACTTGATTATAAGAGACGTTGAATGACAGCGATAATTGGACTAGGCAAATGGTCAGATGGGTTCCAAACACGACACGAAAGGAGCCTACTAAGAAGTGGTTGACAATAGTATAGGTTTGAGACGACTGTACGAAGGGTAACGGTCAGTGCATGAGTTCACCGGTGGCAGCTTCCCACGTGCATCATCGACCGAGAAGCGGGCACTTACTGAATGTGCTGCCGAGGCCAAAGAGTATATTGAGGAAGATGTCGAACTTTGGCGGCTTTTCCTTCGTGACCCACAGGTACTTCGGTATCGGCAGAATACCAAAGTCGCGCTTGTGCACATGCTCCTCGGACTCGGGCGCCTCGATTGTGGCAGTGTCGCTTAGCTCTCCGCGCTCGACGTCAGCCTCAGGCCGTGCGTCATGCTTTTCGTCGCGTTTCGTGTCAGTCGTCATCGTGCTGGGTATGTCGTTGCCGAGGACGTCGTCGCCGGAGGGAGATGGGAGCCTCGACCAAACGCAGTTATGCACGTTCTGCTTAAATACCGTATGGGGCTCCAGTGCGGAACGCTTTTGGCTGAGTAATGCTGCTCCGAGGGAGCCTGGGAGCAGGAATTCCGGGTCATGAGAGACAACATCCTCGCACGGTAAATGCACGGCAGACAAACGGCACATGCGACGGCAAATTCTCGAGAGTTCCAAATCGAGCGTCCAGCGCTTGGAGTTAGCATTTAAGCGCATCATCGTTTTTTGCACCCGGCGCATCATCCCGACGCCTTCCTCGTTTGGCATGTCTCACCGCCACGAATGCTTGCGCTTTTTCTGACCACCACTACGGGCTTTGACGCTAGCAGCTTGGGCTTAGTTCGAACTGTGCTCAACTCTCTGCAGCCTTATTGACTGTGCGGTCATGAATGGTCATGGGTTTAGACCGCATCTTTCCTTGATATGCCCATATAGAACTCACCGAAAGCGCGCTGCATCAAGTTTTCGGAAGGCGAGCGGGCTGCTATGCTCACAGACGAGAAATGACAGCCTGCGGACATAGCGTATATGAGCAAGGTGCTCAATCTCTAAGGAATACGTAATCAACAGAGCTTAATGACCGGCGCTTGACAGTATACTCCGCACCTAGTCCTCAGGCTCGTCTTTCTCGGAACCGACTGCCTCCACTACCATCCGCGGCCCGCTTTTCATATTTTGCGCTCGCTCGACCTTTTCATCATCTGCTTGCTTTTCATCTCCGCACTCTGGTGGCACCTGCTCGACGGCTGGCACCTGCGGGTTGGTGCGAGTCTTCCGCACGGCGATGCCGCCCTTGTACCCGACCCAGGTGTACCTCGGACAGTGAGGTCCGCGCAAGAGCAGAACCAGCACACAAAAGCCTTGCCAGCCAACGGAGAGAGCCGCAGCAGCACGCCATCCGTGATGGTTGTACACCGAGGTTCCTACCGAGGTGCCGAGTATCTGACCGAGGAATATCTAGCGTACCCCTGGTGAGCAAACCTCAATTTCTCGAATGCGTCGACGCTCACAGATATCATCAGCACGGAATTCATTCTTGCTCGTGCGAGGGAGTCCAACCCGAGCACTCTGGACGAGATAGAGACCTGCTGGAGCTGTCGAAAGACATCCATGCCGAAGCAGACGACGATAACGGCCGCAACGCTGAGTCCCGCCGCGCCCGTTTGGATCACGAAGAATAAGAGGCAGGAGCTGGAAGCGATCAGCGTCGCATACCAGGGCACCATCCCGTCGACAAGCCTGCCAATGAACGGCGATAGCGAGATGCCGCCTATGCCGACCAGCCCAAAGAGGCCAATTACGACACTGTTTTCAGGTCAGCCCGGTGCCTGATGATGGAAGCGCGGAATCATACGTCGAATAATTGTAGATGGGCCCTCCAAGAAGGAACGTCAATGTCACCTGGCACGCGATCAGCTCATTCATACGTCTGGTGTGCGAAACCGATCCAGCAATGGACCTGCATACCCAAAAGTTTGTGAAGCAGGCCGCGCCGGCGACGTTAATGAGCACAGCCTGGATGAGGACCGGCTCGGTGACTGCGAACTTGGCCATGGTGAGCAGTATCCCGGCGTACGTCAGCCCCGTGTCTTTCGCGGGGAAGTCGGGCAGCATGAAGTAGAAGAGTACGGACACGAGCGCCTGCAGGCCGACCGCGAGCCAGAACACGACGCGCCAGGTGACGAAGTTCGCGACGACGCCGGCGACGAGGCGCGCGAACATCACGCCGAGGAGCAGGCCGGACAGGACGATCGCGAGCGCCGAGGCGCGTTTTTCCGGCGGCGCGAGGTCTACGGCGAACGGCATCAGGATCTGCGGGACGACGGTGGCGAAGCCGACCAGGAAGCTGAGGGCCTCGAAGACGCGGACGGAGGATGTGATGGGCAGCCCGACGGTAAGCGCAGTCGCCAGCACGTTCAACAGCAGGATGAGTGGACGCCGACGGACCAGGTCGCCTAGAGGTGTGATCAGAAGCAAGCCCACGGCGTACCTATCATGCGTGCTGTGAGTGAGCGAAGCATGTACGATGACATCAGGGACGCACCCCGCCTGAGTCATGGTTGGGATGCGCGACACTTCATCGTATGAAACGTTGAAGGACTGCGACAGCTGGACTGAAACTCGAGGTGAGTAAACCGCCAGGGGTAGTGGATAGGACGGCGTACTGAGGAGCGGCTGAGAGTAATATAGGTTCGCCACGGCTGGCGTACCCGCGGGGTTAGCCCGAACGACTGATACAAGCGAGGGATATCGGGCTCACCAAATGTGCCACCGACCCCGAAGAGGACATTCAGGGTCAAATTGAATGTCGGTGGGTGTGACGCATAGTATTGCAGGTGCTTAGGGATGGGGAGAAAGTTGAAGTCCAACGTCTCCAGTGGAGGTTCCGACACGGGGTCTGCGGGATTTGATGAACGCTTTTCCAAATCGTCGCTTTGGGCACCATCAGGTACGGCCTTGGCGCGCCCAGCGTCGTACTGAGATTTTACCTCGCCACCATGCTTCTCATTAGGGTCGTGATTCGACACCATGGTGGCAGCGACCGCGGTAATGAAGAGGTTCGCATTCCGCACGGGGCGCCGAGGTCGCTTTTATAAAGCCCATGCCATAATATCCGATTTTCAAGTTTGAGATGTGTAAGCAGAGCGAGACCAGCAGGCGCACTGGGTGTTTCATCGACGTGTGGCAGAAGCCGAGGCGGCAGGAAATCCAACGCCTGCCTTTTATGGGTATCTACCGCCAGGCATGCGGCCCAGGGGGATGTCAGCTCAGCAGAGACGCCACCATGCTCGGCGAGTGAGGTATACAGGACTTGAAACGATGGCAGCCATCTGCAGCTACCAAAATAAACAACGACGGGGGTCACCTCCTGCCTGTGCGCACGACCCTTGATGCGGGAATTTCGGGTCCCCTTCGGTCTAGATCGAGGTGAGCCAGGTGAACTGCGATTCGGTCCGTGGGTAAACCATTGGGAACGATATCTCCCGCGTAGAATGCACGCGAACCGTTTGTATAGCAAAGTTAAACGGTGTGATCGATGCGGGCTGCAATAATGCCTCCGTGGCAAGTACTCAATTTTGGTCCCAACGGAACCTGCTTCTTGGGAGATTACATAAGCGCTCATAATGATTGTGTCAATATTGCAGACCTCCACGGCGATGCCCGCGTGGGATCAGGACCAATTCATGTGATAAGCCCGTATCCAAAATTGCGCATCAGCGGCTCTCTGCCGTAAACAGCAAACTCCATCTCCTTCGCCTTGCGTCGTTGCGAAGGAAGCACGCATAACATGCTCCGAGCGTGCGAGTGTAACCCAGCGGCGGCGGGAAAATCGGGGAGTCATCTGGGGGACTTGCTGCGTTGACACTGCAACATATATATACCAGTCAGCCATGCGGGAGAAAGTGTTGTGTGGACCACCTGCCGCCTGCTCTGCTCGCCAGTTCGTCCCACGGACACCCTGACCAGCTGTAGTCGCCCCTCGAGCTGCAATCCTGGCCGCCATGGCTGACGAGAAGACCCGGACCGACGCCCCAAGCGTGGTGCAGGACACGCTATCGACGTGCGACACCCTACCAACGCCGGCTTCGACCAAGGCAGCTGCGGAGCCCATATCGCGGGACTTTCTCTTCTTTCCAGTTCCGAGGTACCTTCGTCACAACCCTGAGAAGCCGGTTCGCTTTAGTCTCTCCCTTAACTGTTTGTTTGCTGTCGCGACCACTTTCAGTACGTAGTCATACGGTGCTTCCCTGGCGCTTGGGGCAATCTGACGCACATTTGTCCCCTAGTTGTTGCAAATATCTATTGGTGCCAACCGATTTTGAGTGAGTATTCTGTAATGCTCATTTTGTGCTTTACATTGAATATTCATGACGTGCATCATTAGTCGAGCTATCAATTGCGTTCGGTGTGTCATACGACAGAGTATCACATATTCCTACTTTATTGCAGGCTGGGTGCGTACTCTCCGCACGCGTTATATGCCAAATCGTGCTTACCATATTCCTCCAGGTATGGTGTCGGTCTACTGTTCATCGCGCCTCTGGGGGATCTCATCCGGCGTCGCCCACTTATCCTCATGTTAACCTTCATCGGCTGCGCTCTTACCTTCGGTGTCGCCTTCACCGAAAGTTTTGTCGTATTTCAAATCATTTCGTTTTTCATCGGAGTCGCTACCTGCGTCCCCCAGATCCTCATTCCCCTTGCCGCCGATCTAGCGCCGCCACAACGTCGAGCGACGGCGATATCTATTGTCGTCTCGGGACTGCTCCTCGGTATCCTTATCGCACGTGTTATCTCTGGTCTAGTTGCGCAATTCGCCTCTTGGCGAGTGGTGTACTACCTCGCCATCGGCGTCCAAGGCATCATCTTCGGATTGCTCTACTTCCTCCTACCCGACTTTCCCGCGGTTCACAACAAGGGTGTCACATATTGGGGAATCCTGTACAGCATGGCAAAGTTTGCTGTCACGGAGCCCCTCTTGATTCAGGCTTCACTCGTGTGTTTCGCAGCAATGGCATGTTTCACTAATTTTTGGGTAAGTGGGATTTGCCAAATTACAATATAGACGCACTTACGATCTCCGTTAGGTGACGCTGACCTTCCTGTTGGGCGGCCCTCCCTATTTCTACTCTACGTAAGTCGGTGATTTCCTCCTCAGCGCAGGTAACCAATGTAATGCAGGGTTGTCATTGGCCTTTTCGGTCTGGTGGGAATGTTCGGCGTTTTTGCCGCCCCGCTCGTCGGGCGCGTCGTCGATAACGTCGTGCCGTGGACGGCAGCCGTCATTTCGAACCTTGCCCTGATTCTCTTCCAGGCGATCCAGACTGGAGCTGGTGGGATCAATATCGCCGCGGTCATTATCGTCTGTTTCGGCATCGACGTCTTCCGACAGACACAGCAGGTGTCGCTCACAACCGCTGTGTTCGAAATCGACCCGAAAGCACGGTCCCGCCTGAACTCAGTCATCCTGATTTGGGTAGGCTCTCCACAGCTGATGTTACGTCAAACGGCGAGCTTATCAGCTGTTCAAAGGTTTTCGCGGGTCAGATCATGGGTACATCCGTGGGCACCGAAGTCTTTGTCAAATTTGGATGGCGTCCTGCCGCAGCACTCTCCGTTGCTTGGTCAGGGTTCACTCTCCTTGTCATGCTGATTCGCGGGCCGCACTGCAGCCGCTACACATGGTTTGGATATGAGGGCGGATTCCGGTTGCGGAAGGCCGCACTCGCCGTGCCTGAGACTGTGAAGCTTGAAAAGGAGTCGGATGTACGAACCGTTGGGCAGTCCACTATGGATGAGAAGAGCGCAGCATAAAAAATAAAAACGAGCTACTACCACTGATTTAATTATGTCCCTTGTATAAGTATCGGGCGTAGGTTAAAATAATCACTTATCCGGAGGAATTGATCGTCGTGGTCTCGGAAGGAAAGCGCTTGCAGTGATCGCCGAAGACTTTGTGGCGTATATCGGTCCGATGCCGAACCGGATCTTTCCGTCCGCCCAACCAACCGGTTCCGGTCCGAAGACCTTTACCACCGCCCCGTCATCGTGCCCATTCAACTCGGGTTGCAGTGTTGCATTCCAGAGCTCGCATAAGGCCTATAACGGGACCCACGACCTACGCGCAGAAATTATATCCTGTCGTCGTTCTACTACATCCACGCTGAATCAATCCAGGAAGGTTACCGCGCTGGACGATCTCCTCGACCCTCCGTTTGCGTCGTACACATTCTCAGCAATGTGAGAAGCGGAAGGATCGATTATGGACCGAGAAATGGACGGTTGGCCGCGGACGGGTGATTGGACGAGACTGGGGTAGAGGCGCGGTAAGTACATGCGATGTCGTCTGACCTCATCATGGCCGCTCTACTTACATATGTTCCTCCATTCTAGCAGCGCTGTCTTCTCTTCTTCTTATAAAGCGGATCCATTCAACAACTCGTTACCATCCCTCATGCAAGTGCCCGACGAACTCCTCTTGCTCATCGTGAGCTACTTCCCGCTGACCACCCTCATCCGTGCGCGGGGAGTGTGCAAGCTCTGGCGGTCCGTCATCCCAGGCTCACATATCCCTACCTACCGCCGCAGCTTAGTGAAGCTCTATCTCCGCCTCATCGACTCTCCTATCTTCCTTCCGACTCGCAAGCAAATACTCGACCAGCGCTGCTACTGGAGCCGCGAGACATACCTGAGCCAGCTTCCGAAGGAGCTCCCGGACGACTTCCGCTGCTGGGTGCTGGAATGGCCCGAGCGCGCCATTCTTGGCCTTGTCTGGCCAGGCCTTCGCCACACGCGCAACATGTTTTCCGAGGCTGACCTCCTCTGCGACACCGGCACAAACATCCTCCCTATCAACATCCTCAACAGCGTCGCCTTCCACATGCCCTCGCCATTCATGATGCAAGCATACATGTATTCCACGGGTCTTCGCGGCGAGACCGGTGTCGCTTTGCTCATCGACGACGCTTTTATTGATGGGTACCAAAAGAGTCGTATCCTCCTGTTGAGTGGGAGGTGCAAGGGAGTGGAAATGGTGGGGCGTGTATATCAGGTAGCTGGGGTGAAAGGCGCCATGGACACGCCAATCGCCAAGAGCTGGACCGAGTACCTTGAGCAGGAGCTATCGCGGCAGGAAGCGTGGCAGTTACAGCACGAACGTAAGCTTTATCTGTCGGAGTACACTTCAACTCCCTCATAGAGTTCGTAGGTTGCACTCGTTTGTAAACTTTGTGGGTTGGCGACATATATATATGTATTAGAAGGGTATTACTCTTCGCATGATTGCTTTGATATTGACTCTCACAATGACATCCCAGGCTCGGATTCGTATTCTTGACGGAAATATGCAAACCTGCTTCGCTTGCGTCGGAGGGATGTAGCACCACATTCTGCCGTGTTGTTCTAGCTGGTTTCGGTGGCTCCCTTGCTGGTCTTTTCGGACTTTCGATGAACGATTTCGGTTACCAACTTCTGTCAAATTGTATGGCTCGGCTAAAATGTACGGCCTTTCATGAGGTTCTATGTGTTATGACGTTGACACTGCATGAGCAAGGGTCCTCAAGGGTCCTCAAGGGTCCTCAAGGGTCTTGATGGCCCTGTCAAAACCTTCGTGGCGTCAATCCTGTCTTCTGATTGCGTTCTCGTTGTTTCAAGCATTTCGCGTACCATGACCGCGGCAGCCGTCGGCGAGACACGCGCGTCAGCCTTAGCACCGCTTCCCGGGTTCACCGTGATACCGCGGAGGACGGACGTGCAGTGATCTGCATGCTCCAACTACGCAGATCGACGTTCTGGTCTTATAACGTAGACATCGTACGAAGCCTCTGCTTTTAGGATGCTCTAGCTCAGACGTACATGATCGAGCGTGAATCTTCGCCACCGACCCTGGGAGATATCCTCCCATGACTTGAGCTTGAGCTTGAGCTCAATAATTGAGTGCTAGTCATACTGCTTGTGCTGATCAGAGTCAAATCAGCCGTAATTTCCGACTACAGCATGTGCAAGCTCAGCTGGTACTTTGCCTCATATACTCCCACGGATAGTTCGGCTCCTTTCTGACGCCTAGTTCGATTCGCCATCGCCAATCACTTCACGAAGTTTGCCGGCGATACTGTCACGTGCTCGGAAATCGGCTAGTCTACGACATTTTGCTTCATACGCATGAAAGCACGAAGATATTCCATTTTTATATATCTCGGATCTATTGGAATAGGAATAAACTAGTATTTACCGGAGCAGCGGATTTTTACTATCAGTATTGGAAAGACTATGAATACTTTTGCAAGACCGCAGAAACAGCGCTTGGCATAGATCAAGCATGCGCAGTGCCCAAGCAGGCGCTTAAATGTGGCCGAGCCGCCGAAAGAGCGCGTTCGGCCTTCCACAATCGCTGCACGGCACAGATTAAGGATAAAAAATGTGTGCTGCATTAAATAGAGGTAGCAGTTGGTATTGAACGTAGCTTTATGTTGTAAAGTCTTCCAATTCTGTGTTTACGGCACAAAATCCTATATGAAACAGCAGATCAGCAGGGACGTACCTACAGCACACAACAAAAAAATGATAGAATTGAGAAAACATAAGAAAAGCAAGGTATAGCCTATAATAAATGCATATAATATGTTCTCTGCGCCCCCAGCCTCTCGTTGCAAGCGGCGATGTCCATTTCCTTGGACATCTCCAGAACCGCTCAAGCCGTGACCCTGCCGTTTTAAATGTGCCTAGAGAGCCCTAGAAGCGAAATTGGTCTTCAAAAATCTGGGAAGCAAATCTGAGGAGCAGTAGAACAAACCTCAATGTTGACAATAGAAACATATCTATAGGGCGGGGACGGTGATGTAGTGGAAAGAATAATCGCTAATCTTCGCTGCTACATCAGCTCATATGACTGAGCTGAAGCCGTTTACACTTCCTCTCCTTTCAGAACCTTTGACTTCATTGTTGAAAAAAAAGAACGCCAATCTGTAACGGTTGCCTTGGGGGCAACACGAAGCATCAGGCTTCAGGCCTCGTCACAGTCTCCGAGAAGCCAAGGCATGTGTACACTTAGTATACTTCCGCTCTTCAGTCCCACTTATATATTACAACCTCCGGATTATCGCTTTCAGGCTGATCATTGGTAACATCGTCTACAACATGTTTTGCATCACTGGGTTTAACCGAGAGTTGATATACTATTAGGGTCGAATATGCTAGTTATAAGATTAAAATGTGGTGTTAATAAGAGTTTCGTGTGTGTGCAATGAATGTCAGCAAGAGCCCCGTGTATGTGCAATAGTTAAATATTAAATGATAAAACCCATAGCTCAGAAAATAAGCGTAGTCTAGAGACCATCGTCTGGCTTCGGCGCGAACCAGTCCCAGACAAGTCGCAGCGCCTCTGAGTCAAACGGCCGTGCCTCCGCATCCATCATCATCTGCTCCAGAACTTCGTAATGCACGTCGTCCGAGTGGTTCGCCAGAGTCAAGTCTACGGGTGTTCGCTCCTGGGAAATGCGCTCCCGGAGCTGGCCGTTCGTAGACGGTGGCATGCTGACTGATGAAACCGTCAGTCCGGGAGGAACAAAGGGGTCATCGTGCGATGCACTTACCCGGCAGGTTCCGTGAACGAGCCGCCGTCCACTCGATTTCAGATCTGCCAATGCAGAAGCTGTGACGCATAAGGTCACAGGCGGTCCAGCGATGGTGTTGGTTCGGATTGAGCATCTAGGATTCACTGCGTCAGCACTCTCGCTGGGATTTATGGACAGTAAATGCACACCTGCTCCAGGAATTCAAGCAGCGGGAGATTTTTGGAGGCGATGTGACTCAAGTTCTCCTGGAAGTACCCGCTTGGCAGATCGTCGACGAAGTACATCTGAGTGAGTAGTCGCCCGGCCATCCATACGTCCATCTTATGATGGCTCCTGTACTCTCGATCCGCAACCTGCAGCCATTCGGGTGGGTAAGGCGCGCTTACGGGATGCGAGAGGTCGCCGTCGTGAACTGCGTACTCAAAGTTCGACAACATGAGGTGGCCGGTATGGTCGATGAGGAAGCTGTTGAGGACGATGTTACGATGGACGATGCGAAGCTGTTGCAAGTCGTACAACGCCGACGTCTATCAGTTTGCCTCGTCAGTATTGAATCGATCGTAGAGAAGAGATGACTGAACGTACCACTTCCACGAGGTAAGTGTAGAAGGGGAAGTGCTTCTTCGGAGTCGTCTCTATGTACGTCTGTAAGTTGCATAGACATCGAGGCTAGAGGATAACCGTATCAGCAATACATGCTTGCTACCGAAAAGTACCATTACCCACCGTAACGAAGTAAATTTGAAAATCGTCTGCCCACGAGTGTAACATCGGCATCAGGAACCCCATCATCGGCCCATGTGAGTAGTCCGCATATCGATGCGCGACTAGTTCCATGACAGTCTTCGCACGCAGTACTTCGTCTCGTCCGCTTTCTTGCGAATAAACAGTCGCCTTCTGCATCGTCTTGATCGTCACCGCTCGCTTGTCGGCCGTGAAGCTAGCACAAATTATGCCAAATCGGCTTGTGCGGATAGTGCTGGCAAGTGCGTAGGTGCGCCCACCCCTGCGCACCGACGGGACTTCGTCGCCGACCACGTCGGTTCTATCCTCATTCGGAGTCAAGCCCAAAGCGGCGGGCAAATCATCGACAGAAGATGCCTCAAGGCTGTTCGATGAGCCGAGAGGTTGCGTTGTGAATCGAGCCACAGGTTCAGCGGCGAGGGATGGAGGAGTCATGGTCATATGGGAGAGGCTGCGGGTGCCGTATATGGCTGATGCCGTTCTCGCATCCGGAACATGATCGGTACCAGTACGTATGGAGGTTGATAAGGCATCGTAGCGAGAGGTGGAGGGACTCGAATCAGCACGTGCCACAGGATGCATGGAATGAGAGTCGTGCGACTGTGACCTGACTAGGCCCCCGGGAGATGGAGAGGGAATGTCGGATAAGGACAGTGAGCCATTGACAGGCGGAAGCGCAATTGGCAAAAGTCGAGGTGCTGGTGGGAATGCATCGAAGGACGGCTGAGACCGCCCCACATCCCAAGGAATAGCATTTGACTCCACCTGCGGCGAGCTGGCTGTATCGTCCAGCACAGGAACAACCGAGACGAGTTCGCTGGGAGCAGGAGGTGCCGAAGGAGAAGGAGAAGGAGATGCCGAGGGGGAAGAAGAAGGAGAGGGGAAGATTGGCCTCGTCGAAGCATTCGCAGTAGAGACAGACAGAGTAGTTTGGATGTCCAGCAGAGGCAAGTACTCCGGGCATGCCGCTCGGACGCTTGTTGCGGCTGTTGAAGAATGCACGTGAGCATCATTTAATGGGCCTCGAGTACGAGCAGACGGCGCAGGTTCCAGATCCGTCGGCGCTGGTATATATGTGGGAGGTAGAGTCTGATGACGGTAGCGTCGCGACCACGAGATACGATCGCGAAATCTTGTCAACGCTGCAAAGCGAGTAAACGAGGAGTGATGTATGGTTGGGGCAGTGGTAGATTCGCTGATGATCTGTGATGACGAGATGTTATCGGCTGATGTGATATGATGCGTACGCATTGCTCGTCGATGCGGTCGCCAGGGCCTCGTGGGGGTAGAGCGCCGAGTCTCGCTTCCGGGCGAGTGAGAGACTTCGGGTTGGGGGAAGAAGCGGCTCAGGCCCCACATAGCGTAGCAGCAAAGCTCAGTCCAAGATGGTCCAGGCGAGGCTGCTTTATGAAAGTCAGAGGTCTTCAACAGGCGGTGCAATAATGCAGCGTACCAATTTGCAAGTCTATGACGAGCCGGACCGCCTGTGCGCCAGATGGCAGTGTCCCGCGCATCGTTGTCAGATCCTGACAAGGACAGCATTGAATGACATATGCTTGCGGCTCCGGTGATAACGGGGCTTCGACTCAACGTCAGTCCATTCGATTCTACAGCACATTACCCCGTGGGGACGCCAAGATGGCGAGAAAGGCAAAGAGCGCAAACGCCATGATAACTCGCGGTGCTTCGTTGTCACGCGTCAAACCGTGTAGTCATGCCTTGACGTACAGGCGCTGATTCTCCCAAGCTCAGAAGCGACGCCTTGAAGAGCAGTCCAGCATGAAAAGGAACCCCGGAACGCGAAAGCATGCACCAGGTACAAGACTATGTATTCAGCGCAGGGTTCGGAGCTGGAAGCCCGGATAGAGAACACACGGAACAGTGGCATAAGCCCGTCGGGAGAAATCGAGTAAGATACAGCATTCGAGCAGACCATGCTGTCACATGTGGACGTAGATTGCGAGTGACAGTTTTTCCGTTCCATATCAAAATCACGCTTGTCGCGAAGCGTCTTGTGCCAGGCTATTCTTCTGGTCCGCAACTTGGCACTCCCTGTGTAGCGTTCGCAAGTACAAACCGCAGTAGAAACGGTAGACGCACCAAGAGTAGTAGTATATCTTGATGTCGTGCACAAATGTTTAGTGCACATCTTCATAAGTACCTTGAGCTGCCTCTTGTTTTCGGGCAACATGGCCATGGAGTTAAGCATATCGGACAAGGCCCTTCGAATTCATGTTGCTTCAGTCAGTCTCATGAAGGTTCGTAAAATTACTCACGCATGCGCAATAGATGTTCCATAGTGCTATTGACACGAACTCCTCCCTCTAGAGGGGCAACATCTGTGCCGTCGCCATCGCGCTGGCATTTGTGCCTCCGCACTCGACAGGTTGATGACGCGGTCCTGTATCCGGCTAGCTCAATGTGCGGTGATACAAGAGCTGAGAGAAGCTCAACGCCGCAGTCCTTCACCAGGTGCTTGGGTGTCATCTCGGAGAAAAGCTACCCAAACCCGATGCGCCAACGCACAGTAGAACATTTCGGGACCAACCTATCCATGCCTCTTGTTTGACAAGCTGTGTCGGCCGTCTCGGAGAGTATCCATCGTTACGGCTTCCGAGGGCAACGCACCATGTTGATGTCCACTTCCCAAGATCCGCCTCGTTCGGTGGCTCTCCCCAGTCGCCAATCAGCACTGCAAGGGAATGCATCTAAAGCAGACGAGACCACTCTGAGGTACTGGTATGACGGCAGTTCAGACTTGGAGTAGACCTCGGGGTACAAGCCTCAATGAGCTTCTCAGGCCTTGCGCACAGTATGTTTGCCCGGACGAAGACATGATATCGAAAATAGAGGTAGGGCGTAGATACAAGTTCGCGACCAGGACTTGCGTACCCGGTGGCAGAGCAGTAGGAGACCGTCAAGCGAGAAGAGAGTGATGATGGTCAGCGGTAATAATATTAATTTTGTAACCCGCTGATGCTCGCTTGTATTAGTTACTTACTGGCTTTTAATAACATTCAAAAGTTTTCTAATACGCATCAGCAATCTCATAAACGCTTATTTGTACACAGCTGGGGTAAACACCGCTCCCCCGGGTTACAAACGTAATCTCGTCAGACCTGCAAAGGCGCATCTGAACCTCCAGCAATTCCCTCAAGGCAGTCCAGCAGTGTAATCTGGAGGACATAGACGGCGATGCGAATTTAGGCAAGAATTCGTCGCGAAAGAGCGAACTACAAGTACTTCCGTTTACTGTACTTTTTCCTGACCAACGGGAAGCGTCCAAATTGATTTTCTGACAACTCCAAAATCCCCATAAATCGAGAAGAAGGAACCATTGGAGGGGTCAGCGGAAAGCCGATGCGACGTGTGGCCGCTGGTCGGGTCGGGAGAGGGCAGTGCGTGAATTGTGGTGCGTTATCAGAGGTCGCAGCTATAGCCTGTATTGGAGAACGTCCCGACGGGGCAGTAACCTTGTGCGAAGGGCAGCAACGCCATACGCCGTCAATCGCACTAATAAGAGGGAACGGGCAGTCCAGCAGAGCAGGCTCACCGCCGGCAGACTGAAGCTTAATGAACTTTTCGACTGCGGCTTAAGAAGTCTTACTACCGACATGCCCCGTATTACGGTAGTGTCCGACGCTGCGGAGCATGGAACCAACTGTGGGTCGAAAAGTCTCGGGGTGTAAAGATGTCGCCGCGGCTCTCGAGTTTTAGTGTCGAGTCGCTTGAGAGCACAGAAGTCAGTCCTATGCTGCAATAGACTTGCGATTTCGCAGCTAGTAGTCCACATATCGAGAGTTTCTGCCGCCGCCGGAGGATTCGTAGTTCCAAAACGCAGAATCTATAGTAAGGTGCTGCGCGTATTGCACAATATTCCAATGGGCAGCCGCATAGTGCAACAAATATCGAATTCATGCCAGCAGATCGTTTTGGCTGCGCTGCTGGACTCCCAGCGCTCCGTGGTGACTGATGGACAAAGGTCACGCGTTTTGGTTCGAGAGGCCCTCTGCTTTTGTGGTGCTCAGCGCATACCTTCTCCTATCCTTGCCGATAACCGAACATGGCGCAGTGGGCAAAGAAACGTCCTGATCTGCACACATCCCGCTTGGACTGGGAGCGGTCCTGGCAGCGAGACTTCGACAGGAACTACCCCAGCGGAAACGCAACTCGCCTCAAAAACATACACCGCATGCCAAAGAGTGTCTTTGCAACAGCAAATGCGGATCACGTCATTTTTGCTGCAGAGTACGAGGCGTCGTGTATTTGCAAACTGCAGCATGACATTGCTAGAGAGGCGACGAAGCGTTTCGCGGAAAATGACTTCGAGAACGCGTGGAAAGCTTTGTCGGACGACAGACGGCAGGAAATCGTCTTGGAGGGAATCTATAGGACGATGTGCATTCCTGACATGGAAGAGAGAAGGAAGTATTGCCCTGACTCTTCTTTAGAGAACTTGACATCCCGCGGTGGCGAAGAGTATCTGCGCATGTTGAAGTGCTTGCTTCCTTCGAACCTCGACGCGCTGCCTACGGTGCCTCTGGAGATTCCACACACGTTCGTGGATCGCATCTTTACGCCTACAGAGGAAGAGCTGCAATATCCTGGGTGCAAGACGTTCTTCCGCTCGATGAAGAATAGCAGGACATATGCCCTGTCTACGGTTATCTGGAATATTCTGCTAACATTTGTGAGTACATCAGTAAAGTCTCCTTTTTTTCTATGCTTATAATCACTCCCAGTACGGCATAGAAGAGACTCAGCAGCCTATAAGGCCTGATCGGGGAAGATTCATCCACACCGAAGGTCTCTCCAAATCCGCTACTCGCGAGATCGTACGAGAGCACAACGAGCAGCGCAAGCTCATCCCCAACGCGTGCTCATTCTGTGGCCTGTCTGAGGACAGGTTGCCGGCTGGGCGGAAACTCCAAGCCTGCAGCAAGTGTCGCCAGCTTAACCGACGAATGTTCTACTGCTCAAAGTGCGCGTCCCAATGATAGTCACTTATACTTATGCTAACAGCTAGACCTAGAGAATGCCAAACGAAGGACTGGAAGCTCGGCTCTCCGAGGCCTCACAAGCTGATCTGCGGGAAACCGCTGACTGAGGACAACATGCCAAAGGCGACGCCGGCGGGGGCTGCGAAGACCGCGTCGGGGATCCCCGATCCTGACCCTGGTTTCACTCGCTCTCCTGCCCTGCTTCATCAGATCTCACTGCTTAGCGACAACCCCAGGATTGATTATGTGGTGCGTGCCGTCCTGAGACCTCGTATAATCCGTGTCTCGTGACAAGCCCAAATAGATTGTGCGGCCATATCCTGAACCGGACCAAGGTATATGTCTCGCTGACGCAATGGGTCAGTAAAAGGCGTGCGACGTCCCCTCTCTTGCACTGATCTTGTGCCTGTTCAGGGAGCCTCATGTTCAAGGTCGTGCGCAACCGGGGTTTGTTCCTTTCCCCTCTTGTATCCACTGCGCGCTCACATAAATTTTCTTTATAGCGCTCAAGTCTGGCGACCGTCAAGCAGTCAACGCAATATACAAGATGCTCATTCCATCTATGGACAAAACCCGCTTACCCCGCTCGATGCTATGCAAGCAGCTGGAGCTAGAGTTCGGTCACCGCGTCGAAGAGGATCCGGATGCAGCGGGTCCTTCCGTGGACCACTCAGAGGCTCCTTTCACGAAGGAAGAGCTCGAGCAGGCGATGGAAGATCTTGATATCTGATGCGTTTAACATGTTTTGTACAGTATTTTTGATACCACTAGAATGCTATCCGTTTCTTGAGTCTGACTGTGGGTGCCGACTAACCCGTTCCTGCCGCGTTTCGCATGTAGCTCGAGCTCGAAGCTTCGATTTTTGCCGCGGCTAGGCAAGTGCCTGTAATCAGCTCCTTGCTTGCTGTCGCGCTTTCGCGCTGGGCCGCTGCGCAATGCTTCCGTTGATTTTCATTTCACGTCACCGAGTAGATCACAAGCTCGTTTCGAACGACAGATGTAAATGGTGAGCAAGAGGTTTTTCACATTTGAATTAGACTACGGCATGTGGCGCGCAACAGGACTACATTCAAACTTTGAAGACTCTCACATGGATCTGCTGGCGGGGCTAGTAGTCCATGCCATTGTCGGCTGTTGCCGTTGCTCCCAGCTCTCCCAACAAACCCTGAGCTCTCAAGCTCTCTATCTGATTCCGACGATCCATCTCCGCTTCCTCCCTCCACGTAGAGAGTAAAATATATTTTGGATCAGCCGAGTGGGGTACGGCATCCACGCTGTGAGCCAGCGTCAGCCTCACTGCACAATCCTGCCGGCGGATGGTGTTCAAGAAATTTTTGAGAGTTTCAAGTGCGTAAGCGGCTGCCTGGGTCGTATTTGCTGGGATGGAAATCACGGGATAGAAGTTGCTCAGCATCGGAGGGCAGGACCAGGTGGACGGAGAACTTGAGATGAGAGAAGACATGTGGACGCTCAACATTCGCATGCGGCGGCAGTGTCGGCTGAACGTGGACAGAACACGGTCGATGGGTGCGTCAGGGATGTCGATTCTGAGAGCCGAGGTACTGCCAAGGATCATGACCTGGAGGTTAGGCCAGTTGGGCAACAGCTCGTCCCACTCGGCGGAGGAGACGCGTGACTGGTAGCAAGCATCGAGCTGCAGGTGCTCTAGGGTGTGGCAGTCCTTTAGAGCGCGGAGTGTGTTCGCGGTTACCGCGTATCGTGTGTCTGCGGCATCGACGGTGGGTTCAGCTGTGAAAAGGTTCCATCGTATCGGCCCGACACGAAGGCGTTTGATGACGGGGAATAAATCTGGGATAGCGGCAAGGATGTCCTCTATCTCATCTTCGCCCCCTTGCAGACCTGAATGTGGTGTGCTGCACATCAGGTGGAGGTTCTCGACTGCCTCGAAGGGGACAACGTCATCACGGTCAAGCCAGTCGCTGAGGACGTCCCTGAATTGTGCGGGATCAATCTCGAGACGCAGCTCAGTTAGGTTCTCAGAGACAAATCCGCGTTCCACAGTATTGTAAATGTCCGTGCTTTCATCTATCATATCCCACAGGGTCCAGAATTCAATGTAGACTGTCGCGTCTTCAGGGATTTCTTGGTAGCGAAGCGCGCCGGTCAAGAAGTCGGCCTGGAAGATAGATAAGATACGCAGGCAAGGGTGCTCCGATATCATGCACAACAGAGGAGCAACAGCGGTATGGCGCGCAACGAACAACGTTTCGAGCTGCCGCAGGCCGAGGACCATGTCGACGAGATTGGAAAAGGCATAAAACGCGGGCTGAGCTTGAGCGATGACGAACTGAAGGCGGGAGAGATGTGGCATGCGCTTCCCAATAGCCGTGCACAAATTTGGAACAAGCGACATTGAGAGAGATCTCGGACCTTGTATCCCCGACCAATTCTGGCTAGCGGCTTGCTCGAGTTGATCCTCGAGAGGATTTTTAAAAGATCTGAGCGTTTCGCTACGAAGATACATGGGACGCCATGGAGGGAACACGAGCAAAGAAAATTCAATGACTGTTTCTTGCATGAATCGCTGGGCAAGCTGTCCGTGCTCTTCGAGATGGTCCATGGAAATTTCCAGGGCACGCAGTTGAGGCAGGCGAAAGCGAGCGGGCGCGGTCTGAAGGAGTGCGTGCAACACGGCGAGGGATCGTACAGTGGAGAAATTAAGCTTCAGGATGCGTATATGTCCGGAGATTGAGATGAAACGATGCCAGCTGTCCGGACTGGGAGACTGTATGCCCACTGTCAGTCGGCCAGGATTGTCAGGCTTATCGGGTGGCTCAGCATCGATAATCGCTGAAAACTATACCGCTGAAATGCTTACTTTCACGTCGTAGTCACCCGTCAAAGAGAGCATAGGTCGAAAGACGTCCCCGGCAGGCTCCTTCCAGAAGATGGAGGAGACCGCTTCATGGAAACCGCAGCTGACGAGGGACAGATGGACAAATTCGTTGGCGGGCCAGACAGCGCGAACAATGCGAATGATGTGCTCCAGGAGTTCTTGTATTGCAAGGGTACGGCAAGCAGCAGATGTATACATGTTGAGAAGATGTTGTTGGACGAGAAGAGGTTCAAATTGAGAGAGAGACCGGGGATTATTTGAAGTGCGAACGCGCCCGAAAATTTATATGCAGAGGTCGTGTTGTATTCCCACCCTAGAATTGGACTGGCCACTTTCAGTTTGCGTGAAAAGTGGACAATGGACAATAAGTAAATAAGTGGCGTGTAGATACTAGGTGTTAACGGCTGATCAGGCCTTCAGGGACCTCATACCTGGGCTATATAAGGAAGTAGTCACGCCAATGGTGTGTGGCGCATCGCTGATGAACGTTGAACGTTGAACGCTTAATGTACCCTAAATCTTGTGAGACTTCGAGTGAGACTAGACAGGAGCTTAGCGCTCAGCCCCAACTCTTTGGCGCTGACTTCCGGTGTTCTCACACTACGGCGCACTGAGACCGCCAAGGCTTTGTGGTGCTCAAGCAACGACTTTCTGCGGACGTCGGTATGAGCGTCTGCTTCCCTACGTCAAGACAGCGACCACCAAGCCAGTCGGCAAGTAAGCGTGGTCGTCTTTCTAGCACATAAGCAACAGCGAGCCTTTCACAACGCTTTCAAGCCATGTCTTCTTCCGTCAGTTCAAGTTGTTGGTCGCAGGGCGAGAGAAAATCGGATCTCAGCGCGGCGGACTCGGACATCAATGTCGAGGCAAGCTTGGGCCCTGAGCTCATCCGCGACGAGCACATCTGGTTTAAAGATGGAAATATTATTATATGCGCAGGTCCCTACCACACAGGAGATGGCCCTATGTACGGCTTTCGATGCCACGCATCCGTCTTGGCTTCCCGGTCGCCTGTATTCAAAACCATGCTCCAGCTCCCGAATGCCTCGGGCAGGCAGCTGGGAGGAACGCCCTGCGTGGACTTACTAGACCAGTGGGAGGATATCAGGGACCTCCTTAGGCTTCTATACGGTTTTCCGTAAGTTAGACTTCGCTGTATCACGTCTCGTGTCACTGATCAGAAGGAAGGATCGTCCTGCCGGGGAGACGACATCCAGATACACTCAAAATTGTGGCCGGCCCCATGCGATTGGCAGCGAAGTACGAGATGGACGGTATTTTGAACCAGCTGGCTCCTATTCTTGAGCGAGACTGGCCAAGCAAGTACGAAGACTGGATGCATGCCGAAAAGGAGTTCGAGCAGGATTACTATGATAGGCATCCTGATGAAATACTCACTGGTATGACTGTGGACGAATACCAAGACCCAGGTGTGATATCTTTTGCTTTGAGTTCTCGCGCAAATCTTGACGCGGTTTTAGCGGCAGCTGTCCAGCTGGCGCAGCAGACTCGTCTTCTCTCTATTCTTCCCGCTGCCTTCTACGACCTCAGTCGAATTTATCTCCGCACGCCAGCTATTAGAAAACCTGACGGGTTCTTTCCACGATGCGCCAACACCAGACTTTTGTCACGCGACGATCTTGAACGCCTCGCTGTTGGCCGCGAACGCATCGCGAAATACGCGGCATATCAGCTCGGTCAGAATGTATGGGGAGAGCTCATCACGGGTGATGCTCTGCAGCTCAAGGGCAGGTGCTCAAAAACGGACCGCACGTGTCTGGCATACATATCGAGCTGGTTGCGCACGAAGCTCGCAGGTTCAGACGCAATGCATATTTTATCGAGTGATCCTATGATAAGCCTAGACCGTATGGCTCAGCAATTGGAAGCGGACAACCACAGCAGCGAATATCTCTCCCCTACTTGTCACACCTGCAGATCCTGGTTTGCTCATCTGATGCGGAAAGAAGCGAAGACGTTATGGGATAAGCTACCGGAAATTTTTGAGTTGGACTCCCTGACGTCATGATCGCTCCATCAACTACGAATACTGGTGTGTATATCAAGATCTCTTGTTGAGTATTTGTGCTGACGACGGGAGTTTCACAGGTACGATGCGATTAACTCAACTACAATGCATGTATCCACACGTGAATTTCGCATGCCCAAAATAATTCCTCTCTTGCTCTGCGTTTGCCTTGACGCGGGCAACATCGTTGCCTACCCACACACCACACTGGCAGATCATCTAATGGGGCGTACGTACGTACGCCGCCGTGTCAATCAACTGTCTGGCACTCGCTAGAACATGCTGCGCTTAAGCATTTCTCCATCAGGAAAAGCGCGAAAGCTCGCGAAAGACGCACGGAGAACAGTGCAAGATCTTGTAGCTCACCTGTTGGCAGCAACCGCAACAATGGAGCTTTGTATTCGGCGGGGGCCGAACGTCAGCCACGCCTCACTAGAAGCACATGTCGCCTTTGTTGCGGCGGAAGGCGTTCTGAGAATTGCGAAACAGGCCATCGAGTTCGCCAACGACGTCTCCACAGGAGATGCTCTTGAGCGAGCCGCGCTAATGCTTGATTTTTCGCGTCTCCATCCGTCTTCCCGCACTGCAGAGTTAGTCAGCTGATGCAGCGCCGACGGTAGAGAGCACGGACACACGAATACACAGGATGCGTGAGGTGCACTCGGCATTGATGTGCCGCCGCACGACTGGCGAAGCTTCGTGCGCTTCGCGGGGAGCGTCGATGCAGGCGTTCGGAAAATCCAGGCTCGGTGAGCGGACGGGGTACCGTAGCTTGCCCGAAGACATAATGACATTGGCGCGGTGGGGATGATGTAGACTCGCCAGCTATGCCTGGTCGCTGAGCCTTAACTGCGTCCTGTTTAGAAAAGGGATACAACGCGAGCTATACCCGTAACCAGTCTACTCGGTAGTTGGTGGGACGCGTACCGAAGTATGACAGGGCGGCTATCATGAATTAATCGAGTCTGTTCCTTAGCATATGGGCAGCTTCCGCCTCACTTCACTCATTTCAGGCAACTCATCGGGTACGGCGGTGTCACAGATTGAATCATGTACCCATATATTTATTGTGGACCATGTAAGTGTGTTTCTATGACCGTTGGTTCACTGATGATCGTCAACTATAGACTTTTGTATGTGCAAATTCGCTCTTCATGACCCTCAGACTGCTCTGCATTCAGTAGAATGTGACAAATCATCTCAAACAAAAATATCTCACACTACTGCAACAGGGAGTGAGCTGCTCTTTCGGCCACTCGGTGATGTGATCCGTGTGCTATATCTGGTATCACAGGGTGGTAAGGGCAGTTTTTTTCTCGAGAAAACTCAGGCAAAGGTGGCTAAACAAGGCCCAGTTATTCCTCGATTTCACGCCGATGCAAACTGAGGAGAAACTGGTGCAAAACCAGCCAAAAGGGTCTGAAACACAGTAAAACTGGCGCAAAACTGAGTTTTGCCTTCAGTTTTTTTTCAGGTGAAAACCGGAGAAAGTTGGGGCCTTGTTGAATCAATTTTTGGCCGATTTTACGCTGGAAAAAAGTGTGCTTACCACCCAGTGTATTCCATCACATGAGACATGCCTAAGACCCAAATTTGACTCTCGATCCCTCATGTCTGGCTACACAGCTGCACGGATGAGACTGAGGTGACAGGATCTGAGAGATATTGAAAATCACGCGGGCGCGATTTCGGTCATTCGGGAATCTGATCATTGAGCATTGGTTTTTGTCTGACCATGTCACACAAGTCTCAAGATACCCCGCATTCGAGAATCTGCCAATATTCTCTGCACTAATGAATCAGGAGTCCGTGTGCTAAGAATTTTGCGCCTAAGATTTGTGCAAACGAGTCTCTGTGCTCGCAGCACTGACTGCCGTCGTCAGATGACATGAAGCGTCGACAGCCTGAGCATGAGCCCGATGAGACCAGTGTGGCGCTCACAGAAGACGATTCTATTGAGCCACAATGTAAGTACTGCGAGATTCTAGCCTGCACACGGTCATCCGGACCTCACTAACGAGACCCCAGTCTTCAGAAGCAGTCGTCGGTATGGCTTCGACTGCACTGTCTGCGGAGAACTAGGCATGCCACTTCGGAAAGCTCTTCACCACGAAGCAAGCGCACGTCACACAAGACGAGTACGCGAGCTCGACGGCCGTGTTGAAAGTGATCTATTTGAACCTGTGCCCGCCCATGTCCCGAATGTGTCGAACGCGTCTCCGAGTCTGAACCGCGCCGATTCCCCTTTGCCGCCTTCATCTCCACCTGGAGGCTATCGCCCCACAATCACCTTTCCAGCTCTATCTCTACACAGCACCTTT